>NW_026943759.1:0-44013 GCF_024139115.2 Armigeres subalbatus
GTAACTACCGGATCAGGTGCTCTGTTGTGTTATTATTAGCCAATTAAAGCGACCAATGCCGACATTATTCTGCTATTTGGTGACCTTAGCAGTGCATGAATTGTCATACGCGTTTCTTTTCGATCAGAGGATTGTAATTGTTCCTCATCTATAATCAGTGAGAAACATATACCTAGGTTCTACTCTACTCCAAACTACTAAAGTCTGTACTACTTTCTATTAGTTAAATAATAATCCAGCAATTCAAACTATTTAATACTACTCAATGGATCATCAACGAAAGCTCAACCTGTGCAAACAATAACACTTCACTAATCCATTCTCACTCAATTAAAACCAAACAACCAAGCTTATCGCTGACTGCTCGCTTGCTCGCACCACCTTCCAAGCTGTCAGAATAAACAGAGATAGAAAACCACTTAATACAAGCTCAGCGCTACTTACTTTCTTGCAAACAGTTTTCTTTTTCAGTAGGGGTACAATATCTACTCCCATCCCGATCCATCGACCAATTATTTACTTATACGGTGTTTATACAAGTGATAATTACACACTTAGCTCGATACCCACACGTCATCGTCATCGTCGCCGCACCCACAAGCACTCCCCGTCCGCACTCGTTCATCGACGTCGCCGGCTTAGTCAGTTTAGCCTTCCGTCGAGCACATGTGGTGCCGCTCACATGTGGAAGGGCCAATGGTTATAGTTTTTCCCTTTCTTCTGCGGCCCATTTCCAGCAGGAAGGTAGGAATAGGCTTGCCAATTACGTAAAACAAAGTGGTGTAACTTAGGTGGAGGATAAAAAAAAAGCACAAGCCAAATGCGCCGTAGGAGCAAATCGCGGAAACGCAACAACCCGTAATTATCAATGACAGTTGTCATCGATTTACTGTTGCTTGTTTCGAAGCGGTGGGAGAACATATCCCGGGGGCATCCTCTTGAGCCGATCGTTAATCGAATCGTTTTTTTTTGCAACGCTGTGAAATAATTTTTTTAGTATCATGAAGAAGACAAATAGCAGCCCAGGTGGAGACGCTCTATCAATTACAAAAGCATGATGAAAACAATTTATTTGTCATTTATAAATAGCGTTTACAACGGTTATCACGCAATCGTTGACAATCGTGAAATATGATACAGTGGTTTCATTATCAACAGCTTCGATGTTGGGAAACCACCGCCGCACCGGTTGATATTGAGGGCTCGAAGCAACAGCGCTAGATTTTCCTCCACTCTAATGGGGCAAATCGAAAAACCATTACCATCGATGAGGTGGGCGGAGTTGAGCTACCGCCACCGCCACCGTGGACGACGGCGGCGGTAGTTAACTCGCGATACTTAAATTACCCTTCCTATGGCTTTCCCCATACGGTTGATGGGCGAGTATTATGCTGAGTAAGATCCCACCGGCAGCGGCGAGACTAGACTCTAGTCTTCAACGGAGCGCTTGTTGCGATTTCGGATGAAACAAAGACTCAGTCGGTCGTCGTCAGATACTTTGATTTGATCGCGTGCTGTGTGTGGAGGAGAAGGTAGGAGCACGTTGAGAGTGGGTGGGACCCCCACACACTGTCAAAGGGTTCTCCTCTCCGGTACGTAATAATAATGGAGCGAAAATTGTATTCACGACCGACCCGTGGCATAGGTATGTTGGGGGGAGAGACGAGGTTGATGCTGATGCCAATGTCGTGCCGGTCGATGCCATGTGGTGGTTAGTGCCTTATTAGCGGAGGAAGTGGGCGGAGTGTAATTTGTCTCCATGAGAGTGCACTGGTTTCCTTTTTTTTCGAGCCATAGTCACGTGGTGGTGGAGTGGAGGCCGGCCAAGATAGTTGCGAAAATGAGTTTGTGCATTTGATCCATTTGTTTATGGAAGTAATTATCTGAAGAGTTGAATTAAGAGGCGATTAGATTTGATGTGGCTATTAAATAGTGGGTAGCTTCGTACTGTAGCAGATAAGATAGCTCTGCGGAATATTTTTCCTCAATCCATTATATTACGGAGAAAAAGAAAAATTTGGATAGCTTCGCGGAAATAACGCGCAGAGGCAAATCCCCGCATAGAACAAATCACACATAGTGTGCGTTGAATGGAGTTCAAACATAACAACAAATCAGCTGCCGTGAAGTCCAATGATTTTACATACACAGACATGAAAAGATTGAATAATAATCAGAACTTGACCGAGAAGTCAACTAACCCGAAACGCATTGGACTTTTTTTGAGGTGCGAATGTACGCTGGAGTTGATGTACGATATACACAGGGGATACTCCACTTCGTATTGAATGGTTTTACAGGCGGCTTATTGGGCCTGCCACTTCTCGCCGAGGGGCTCTCGAGTCAGCCCCCACCCCAAGCCAAGATTCGGGCTAGCGTACTTTAAGCGGCACTCGGTTGTTTTAGTAGAGCCTAGTTGTGGATACATGTAGGTTTTTAAAGAAGTCGAACAGAGCTCATTTTCAAACCCAATCCCATCCTAAACAATCCCAACAACTTGCAGTGACCAGAGGACGGTTTGTCAAGCCCTTGGGCATAGTTCCTGCTGCCCCGAAAACCCGTAAACTTTAAATATGACTGAATTTTTTTTTCTGTTCAGTAAGGCATCGTTTTTTTGTGCAGCAAAATAATTTTTAGAATTGTTCATTTCGTGTTGAACGATTCAGGATGAAATGTCATAAATATAAATAACTATAAACATAACACTGCAAATTTCACAATAGCTGCCTTTGATCATTTGCCAGGGAAATATTCATTGGAGGCGCTTTGAATTATCCTGGTTTCCAAATTTTTCTTGCAATGCGTAATATCGTCGTAGGTATATGAAACGGATATAGATTTATGTGTCAGATTATTCGAGCACCGTATTGAAAAATTTAGATTTTTTTGTTCAATTATGTAATTTTTAATTGCGATTTTTTTGTTGGGATTTTACACTTCGCTACCATTTCTATCTCGATATCTCTCTATAACATGTTCCGTTCAAGATTTCTATTCAGATATATTCAGATGTCAAGACTTTGTAGGCTCTAGGCCAGGCCTGCCCAACCTTTTCTAGCCACGGGCCAATTTTTAGAATTCACACTTGCTGGCGGGCCAGAAAAATATTCGGTACATAACTTTTTTTAAATTTTCTAAATTATCAGTGTTTTTTCTCATTATCTAAAAAAACTAAACTCGATCGTTACGTAAGGAATCCATTTGAAACATTTCAAGTAAATTATTCAAATCGGTAAACGGTGTTGATAAAATGGGAATTTCGTTACTTTACCAGCATAATTGCATAAACTGTTTTCAACGGGATGAGAGAAATTTGCCAGATTTCAGCAACCCACTGTGCCAAAGTGCTTCATGTTCAAGTCATTGAGATGTTTGGCGATATCTGCTAGAAAAGCCAAGTCACTCATCTATTCAGGATCATTCAGCTCGAGTAGTGGTTTTCCTTTATCTTGTGAAAATAGTTCCATTTCCCTATAAAAAAATCTCTTAACCATGGTACCAAGGCGTAGTTAATGAACTTCGCAACAATACAGGATGTATTCGTATTCATCATTTCCGCTTGCATTTCCGTCAACATCATTTATAATTGGTGGTGGTTGAGATCCCTAACGTTGATAAAGTTGATTGTCTTAATAACAAACGTCAACACTTGAGGAATATTGATCGTTTTCGCATATCGATTCTATTGGTGAATATGCAGTATGGCAGCGAATATCGCCATATCTTTGTGATTGCTTTTCCATGCTTAGAATTGTCACAACGCCATTGTTATTTCCTGTCATTGATTGGTGGTGTTACATCAATCGTAAGGTCCCTTAAGTTTTTCAAGAAGAAAAAATCGCACAGTTCTTATCAGCCCTCAGGGTTTCCTGTTAGTTGTTCCCTGCATATGGTTCGAAGCTGCCAATTTCTCTGTTATTCGAAAATGACCATCAATTCCGTTTATTGTCGTAACCTTGCAAATCCTCGCTCTTCAATCAGCGGAAAATTTGTCTTGAACTCCTAAAATTGGAAAGCGTGCTTATGCTCCAAGAAATGAACACTGAATCGTTTATTTTCATTCGAACAATATAGAATTCCCTGTCAGCCTACTGAGATTGAATTTCAAATGTCTTCTCATTAGCTTCTTAGTATGCTGGCATTTCAAATGCCTACTACGATTGAATTTCAAATACGTTATCAATTTTTTATTATTGTCATTTTAAAATAGTTATGTTTATTTCATTATTTTTATCGTGAATCCAATGTAACCAAAAATACGAATCCTTTTTCCCGACTCACTTTATTCCCCACAATATTCACCGTCTCTACTCTATCACTGTTTTTTCGATAAGCAAATTAGTTGGAGTTGTTAATACGAAAACAAGAATTCTTTATTTCATACCGGCGCAGTTATTTATATATTAATGACAGCTGCGAATTTATTTTTTGTAGCTCTAAATCATTGACGCTGTCCTGAAACTGCTCAGATAATTCTGTTTGAAACCATTGATTTACTAAACCATTAAAAAAACCAATCTAATCCAAATCCAATCCATATCCTTAACAAATCCAATCCAAATCCAATCTAAATCCAATCCAATCCAAATCCAATCTAAATCCAATCCAAATCCAATCCAAATCCAATCCAAATCCAATCCAAATCCAGTCCAAATCCAATCCAAATCCAATCCAAATCCAATCCAAATCCAATCCAAATCCAAATCCAATCCAAACCAATCCAAATCAACCAAACCAATCCAAACCAATCCAAACCAACCAATCCAATCCAAATCCAATCCAAATCCAATCCAAATCCAATCCAAATCCAATCCAAATCCAATCCAAATCCAATCCAAATCCAATCAAAGTTCAATCAAAATCCAATCAAAATCCAATCCAAATTCAATCCAAATCCAATTCAAATCCAATTCAAATCCAATCCAAATCCAATCCAAATCCAATCCAAATTCAATCCAAATCCAATCCATATCCAATCCAAATCCAATCCAAATCCAATCCAAATCCAATACAAATCCAATCCAAATACAATCCAAATACAATCCAAATCCAATCCAAATCCAATCCAAATCCAATCAAAATCCAATCCAAATCCAATCCAAATCCAATCCAAATCCAATCCAAATCAACCAAACCAATCCAAACCAATCCAAATCAAATTCAAACCAATCCAAACCAATCCAAACCAATCCAAACCAATCCAAACCAACCAATCCAAACCAACCAAATTCAATCCAAACCAATCCAAACCAACCAAACCAATCCAAACCAATCCAAACCAATCCAAATCCAATCCAAACCAATCCAAACCAATCCAAACCAATCCAAACCAATCCAAACCAATCCAAACCAATCCAAACCAATCCAAACCAATCCAAACCAATCCAAACCAATCCAAACCAACCAAACCAATCCAAACCAATCCAAACCAAACCAATCCAAACCAATCCAAACCAACCAAACCAACCAAACCAATCCAACCAAACCAATCTGAACCAACGCAAACCTAATCCAAACCAATACAACCAAACCAATACAAACCAATCTAAACCAATCCAAACCAACCAAACCAACCAAATCCAATCCAATCCAATCCAAATCCAATCCAAATCCAATCCAAATCCAATCCAAATCCAATCCAAATCCAAATCCAATCCAAATCCAATCCAAATCCAAATCCAAATCCAATCCAAATCCAATCCAAATCCAAATCCAATCTGAATCCAATGCAAACCTAATCCAAATCCAATACAAATCCAAATCCAATACAAATCCAATCTAAATCCAATCCAAATCCAATCCAAATTCAATACAAATCCAATCCAAATCCAATCCAAATCCGATCCAAAATCAATCCATATCCGATTCAAATCCAATCCAAATACGATCCAAATCCAATCCAAATCCGTTCCAAATCCAAATCCTATTCATATCCAATCCTTCATAATCGAATTATCGAGGGTTAACTCTAGATCGTGTCCGTAGATTGTTGCCATAATAAACATCAAAAGCACAGTAAAACAATGTTTTTTCACCCAAAATCAGATGTCTTGAGAGATTTGCCCGCAATATCAGATATTCGTTAACATTCTAACCTCAGTACCAATATTCCCCATAAAACGGTTTGAAAATTGTACATGAATAAAAACTACTAATTCCGAAGTATATAATGTAAACAAGCGCCTAGAGAAGAACTTGACGTATATAATGTAAATAAGCGCTACCATAACTCTTTTAATCCATTTTTCAATATCTTGAAAATGATGAAATATCTTACCCAACAGGTAATTCCTTAAACACAATAACCGCCATACCAGTTCAACTAAACTGAATACCATAACAACGCTTTTTACTTCTCAAACAACTTTGTAGAAAACAGAAATTCATTCAGATTTCAAGATGTCTATGGTAATATTTTAAGCACGAGCGCTGCATAGCAACTTTGTAGCAGATTTATGGTTCCTTATATTTCCTGATAACGAGATATCCAACCTAATATGTAATTCGAATGCTCATTACTTCTTTCAACGTCGTACTCATACCACTTGTTTTTGCAAATTCGATAATTTCACAACATTGCTCAAATCTCGAATTACTTCTCATTCAGGTCTATTCTGCGTCTCGTGCGAATCGACACGAGTCGAGTCGTATCCGTCACCCGATTCCCGTAGTCGAATGAAGTGACAATTGTCGATGTGGATGAACCTCGATGAACTCTCAGTGCATTCTGATAGTCGTTCTATGTCGACAAAAGTCTGGCTGGAACGAGAATTTCATGCGAGATTTGTCGGTACGTCTGAAGCAAACGAGAATGGTTCGGAAACGAAAAATCCAGAACAATTCACCTAGTAATACTAGTGCTTTTCTCGTGCAGTATAAAAAGTAATAAAATAAGAACATTGGAGAGGATGAATAATTTATTTCCATTATTTTATATATGTTTGCTCCGCTAATATGGATGTGGGATCGGATGAGGAAAAATGTTGTCGATGGGCTGAGGGCGGAAGTTCTTGGAAGGAGAATGTAGTGAACCAGCAATCGCATGATGAAGTTCTTAAATGTGTATCTTAAATTTTAGTTTGGATGTGGATAGTACTTATTGTAATGTTTATTTGTAATTCAGGAGTACCTATCTGAGATTGAGTGGCTCAAAAACATTTATTTTTGTAATTAATTGCATATTATTCGGCAACTCGGCCGTACGAAAACCATTTTTTTTGTTAAATATCTTGGCTGTGAATATGCACAGCACATGTTTCGAAATGGACAAATTGATATTAAATTTGCGAAAAACAATCCACGTGTCTTGGAGGGACTCGAACCCTCAACCTCCTAATCTCTAGATAGGCGTGATAACCCCTACACAACAAGACTACTTAAAGGTCACGTTTGCGGAAAAGCCATCAGAATCAGAGTACCAACCTTCACCGCGGTTGATTCGCACTCTATACAAATCCGCCCAGCCCGTTGTTGGGGGCATAGAGTACGATCCTCTCGTATAATAAACAATGTGCACTCGCTTGACTGTGGATATACAACAGTAAAGCACATGTGAAGATTGGACAAATCAAGCATCCGAACGATATTCAATTTGCAAAAAAGAGCTAACTTGTTGAAATGTTTATTTGACATTTGGGAGTACCCTCCTGAGCTTAAGTGGATCCCAAACATTTATTTTTGCATCTTCATTTCAGAAATTTGTTCAAAAGTTCCTTATGTTCCTTCAGAAATTTCTCCAGAAACTTTGTGGAGTGATTATTTAGGAAATAGCTGAAGGAAATTCCGATTGATGTTTCCGAAGGAATTTTCTCCAGAATAAGTCAGAAGTTCTTCCAGGGATTTTTTTTTTGGGAATAGCTTAAGGATTTCCATCATTAATTGCTCCAGGTATTGTTTCAAAAATTCTTCGAAACTTCTTCAGGAATTTCTTCTGAAATTTCTCCATGGAATCTTTTCGGAAGTTTCTCCACGAATTTCTTAGGATATTCATCCAGAAATTTCTTCGAGAAATCCTCCAGGAATTCCATCGGAAATTCCTTCAGGAACACCGTCGCAATGTCGTTCAGGAATTCTTTCAGGAATTACTTGGAGAATTCTTCCAGGAACTTCTTTGGAGATTCCTCCAGGAATCCCTCCCGATTGCGTTCAGGAATTCCGTCGAAAATTCGTCTAGGTATTCCTTTGAAAATTCCTCCAGGAATTCCCTCCTGATTGCGTTTAGACATTCCGTCGGAAATTCCTCAGGTATTCCTTCTGAAATTTCAATTCCTTTGAAAATTCCTCCTGGAACTTTTTCTGAAGCTCCTCCAAGAACACCTTAAGAAATTCCTCCAGGAACTTCTTCGGAATTTCCTTCAGGAACTTCTGACGGAATTCCTAAATGGGTTTGCGAGGGATTTTTGGTGGAATTTTCAAATTAATTTCTGCAAGAGTTTCCTAAGGGATTTCGGGAGAAAATTCCTTTGGAAACATCAGAAAGAACGTCCTTCAGCTATTTTCGAAAGAATCTCTGGAAGTACTTCCACACAGAGTTTCTGGAGGAACATTAGGAATACTTTTGAACAAATTTCTGTAGGAGTTTTCAAAGGAATCTCTTAAATATGCTAATTCAGAAAAAATCTGGGCAATTTTTTGAAGAATTTCCTGGAGGAATCTCCAAAGGAAGTCTCCCTCCTTCACCCTGCCCAATATGACCCCAAAAACGAACAACGTATGTTTCTATTGCTCAGATTGACGGTTAAAATGATGATGCAAAAATAAATATTAGCGAACCACTCAATCTCAGGAGGGTACTCCCAAATCACAAATAAACATTTCAACAAGTACTATCAACAGCTATCAACCTCAAAACTAAAGTTTAAGCACATGTAAGAACTTAATCATGCGATTGCCGGTTTACTGCGAAAAGCTCTCGCCCTTAGACCATCGAAAAAAAATTCCTCATCCGAGTCCCCATCCATATTAGCGGATCAAACAAGTGTAAATTAATGGAAATAAATTCCTTCGGAAATTCCTAGAGGAATTATTTCAGAAACTCCTGCAGAAATTCTTCCAGGAATTGCTTTGGAAATATCCCCAGGAATTACTTCTGAAATTTCTTCAGGAAATCCTTCGGAATTTCTCTCAATAATACCTTCCGAAATTCCTTCGGAAACTCCTGCAGGAATTCCTTTGAAAATTCCTCCAGGAGTTCCCTCCCAATTGTGTTCAGGTATTCCGTCGGAAATTCATCCAGGAACCCACGTTCATCTACGGAACTTTCTCCAGAAATCACCTCGGAAACCTTCTGCAATTCTACCAGGAATAATTTCAGCAATATATCTAGGAGTCCTTAGAAAGTTCCTTTTGGAACTCTTTCGGAAATTCCTCCAGGAATTTCTTTGCAAACTTCTCCAGGAACTCCTTCGGAAAAGCCTCCTGGAATTACTTCGAAAATATCTCCTGGGACCACTTCGGAAATTTCTTCAGGAATACCTTCGGAAATTCCTTCCTTTTTTTAAACTCCTTCAAACATTTCTAAAGGAATTACTTCGGAAATTTCTCCAGGAATTAGCTCGGAATATCATCCACAAAGAATTCACGAAGTAATTCCTAGAGACAGTTCCAAAAGAATTCCTGGAATTTCCGGAGGAATTTTTGATGGAATTCCTGGAGGAATCTCGGAAGGAACTTCCGGAGTAATTCCAGGAGATCTTCTTCTTCTTCTTATTGGCATTACATCCCCACACTGGGACAGATCCGCCTCGAAGCTTAGTGTTCATTAAGCACTTCCACAGTTATTAACTGCAAGGTTTCTAAGCAAGGTTACCGTTTTTGCATTCGTATATCGTGAGGCATTTCTGAAGAAATCTTCGAAGCAACTCCTGGAGATATTTCCGAAGTAATTGCTGGAGGAATTTCCGAAGTAATTCCTGGAGGAATTTCTGAAATAATTCCTGGAGGAATTTTCGAAGTTATTCCTGGAAAAATTTCCGAAGGAGCTGCTGGAGGAATTTCCGAAGTTATTCCTGGAAGAATTTCCGAAGGAACTGCTGGAGGAATTTCCGAAGTACTTCCTATGGAACTTTCCGAAGTAAATCCTGGAGAAATTTTTGAAGTGATTCCAGGAGAAATTTTTGAAGGAGGAATTTCTGCAGGAGTCTTCGAAAGAATTTCTGATGAAATTTCAAAAGGTATTCCTGAGAGAATTTCCGAAGTAACTACTGAAGAAATTTCCGAAGCAATTCCTGGGGAAAACTCCTGGATGAATTTCCGAAGAAATTCCTGGAGGAATTTCCGAAGTAATTTCTGAAGAAATTCCTGAAGGAGTTTCCGAAGAATTTTCGAAAGATAACCTGAAGGAATTTACGATGGAATCTCTTAAGCTATTTCCGAAAGAATCCCTAGAAGACCTTCCGGCAGAATTTCTGAAGGAAAATTTGGAAGCTTCGTAGTTACTTTGGAAATTCCTTCGAAAATTCCTCCAGAAATTTCTCCCGGAATTCTTTCGGAAATTCCTTCGGGATATTTTTTTAAAATTCCTTTACGAATTGGTCTAAACTAATGAGAACTTAAAACATCCTATTTGGACATATCTCAATCAAAAGTCATACACATGGCTTCTAACGCTTCTAACGGTCTGCATAGACATCAATTACCGTAATTTGGTAACCTGATTGACTTGATAGACCATGGGTCTGCAACATCACAAATTGTTTTCTGCTTATTCTTGAGAAATTCAGTAATTTGTTTTTTAACTTTATTTAGGTGGAAATTCAGTAATAAAATCGTTGTCACTCGATGTTACTGTGCCATTAATCTCATATAAAAGGGGCCTGCAAGATACATTTATTTGCTATTGGTTTTGCTCCGAGTATAACCTGATTGACTAATCGGTCTGAACTCCACAATAGTTTCTTCTTCTTCTTATTGGCATTACATCCCCACACTGGGACTTAGCTTAGTGCTCATTAGGCACTTCCACAGCTATTAACTGCGAGGTTTCTAAGCCAAGTTACCATTTTTGCATTCGTATATCATGAGGCTAACACGATGATACTTTTATGCCCAGGGAAGCCGAGACAATTTCCAATCCGAAAATTGCCTAGACCGGCACCGGGAATCGAACCCAGCCACCCTCAGCATGGTCTTGCTTTGTAGCCGCGCGTCTTACCGCACGGCTAAGGAGGGCCCCTATAGTTTAGTTTAACGTTTAGCCCCACAATAGTTTAGCGAACTTAAATAGCCGTGTTCGAACATGTCTGAATCGTAAATCATACGCATGGTACCTATCTAGGTATATGTATGACCACAATGGGTTGCTATAAGATTTGTATCAAGCGGAGTTTACCTAATAGACCAAAAATCTAAATTCCAGATCGAACGAAGAACAATCATCTTTTAAATAGTTTTAGCGCTTTTCGAGAGAAGAAGAACAAAAAATAAAATCGTTTTTACGCAGTGTTATTGTGCAATTTTCGTTCTTATAAAAAAAGTTGTCCGTAAAATTCTTTGAATATTTTCTTTTTTCAATTTTCTTCAAAAAAAACTACCGAAAAATTTAGCCGGTAAACTGTAAACCTTGTAGAAGTTCCCAAAGAATCGTGTGAATACGATTATCTACTATTACTTCAAAATACTCCCGGCGAATTCTGCTAATTGTCTCCTGATAATCCTGCGAAGGGTTTTCTATGAATCCTGCAAAAAGATTTCAAAGACAAAAGGTACTGCGTTATATATTAAGCAAGTAATTCTCGACTCAAACAAAAGAACTCTGATCAATGTGTTTTATCAATTTTACAGTAATTTTAATAAAGTACATATTCGGTTGGATATTAAGCTAGTTTTTGATTTCGATTTCACAATTTAACAACATACTGACAATTGAAAAACAAACGTTGATCTTATTAACCTTGGACGAGAGTTTAACATTGCAGTTGTTGCAAGACTCCCGTTCAACATCTTCAGCTGCAGGAGAGATTTTCGGACGACCGGTCCGTACAATTGCGCCGATGCTATTTCCTGATCCCATTGATTCATTCCGGCGTGAAACCAGCAAAGCAGCAAAGATTCCAAAGCAGTTCCAAGATCCATCATGGGAAACTCACTATAGAGTATATCCGGAAAGAGGACTACGGTTTCCCCTGAATCTCTAGTGGCTTTGAAGTTTGCTCTCTCCAATCAACGGAAGGGAAATGTGGGTGACTGTTCCAGACTCCTTTTTAGGGGTAGTTCCAAGCCCGTCATTAATATTTTTCGACAGCTCCGGCTTGATTGTACATTTTCCAGCTTTGACCTGAAATAACGTTTCATACATTATAAAGCACAAAATCTAGAACGAACATCATCATTATTTACTTACCAACTCGTACAACGGCCACGAAGGCAATCCTCTAAAAAGAAATCCATGTAGTTCTGTAAACAACAGCAGGACCGTAAATTATTTTTTATTAATCACTAACATAAAATTTAGTCAGCATTTTACAAAAAAATACAGGATTCAAAACAAAAAAAATCACTTGAACAAACTCCACCATACCCAGAAAAAAGGGCGAATTTCAGTAACCTCGTATGTCACAAAAGTTGTTAAGAAATTGTTCAAAAGTGCATAAGATAACTCTCGAATGGCGAAAGAACACATATATTATTATTATAACATGCATTGAGGACTATCTTTTTCTAAATATTTATTAAAAAAATCAAATTGAAAAATAATGTTTATTAAACATAATTTGTTTCGCCCTTATCTTAAACTACGCAATAAACTTTTTCCAGTTTGACGTTTCTGCGAGTGAACTGCTGTTCGGTGTCAGTTCATCCTTCTTCTCGATACGAAATGAACGTCTCGCCTCGCGCGAGTCGACATTCGGAATAAAGCGAGAAGTGTCACACGACAACGAGACGAGCATTGTCGTTTCGAGTCGTGCGAGACGCAGAATAAGCGTGATTGTCTTTTACCAAGGAAGTGATTTGGCTTACCTTTTTTTTTGCCAAATTGTCATGAGATTTTCATTTTTCTCTATGGCTTACCATTATTTTTTGCCATTTTGTCGTTCCATCTGAGGCTTATCTTTCTCTCTTGGCTTATCTTTATTTTTTGCCATTCCGTTTCTTGTTTGAGGCTTACTATTCTCTTCTGATGGTCAATCTATAGCTTATCTATTTGTTTTGCTATTTTGCTTCTCTGAGGCTTATCATTTTCTTTTGCCTCATATATTATGGCTTACCTTACTTTTTTGCCATTTTTTTCGCATATCCATCTAGTATAGTTTCTTACCTAGGACGGAGCAACGACCGCGTCATTGTCGTAACCTTGCAAATCCTCGCTCTTCAATCAGCGGAAAATTTGTCTTGAACTCCTAAAATTGGAAAGCGTGCTTATGCTCCAAGAAATGAACACTGAATCGTTTATTTTCATTCGAACAATATAGAATTCCCTGTCAGCCTACTGAGATTGAATTTCAAATGTCTTCTCATTAGCTTCTTAGTATGCTGGCATTTCAAATACCTACTACGATTGAATTTCAAATACGTTATCATTTTTTTTATTATTGTCATTTTAAAATAGTTATGTTTATTTCATTATTTTTATCGTGAATCCAATGTAACCAAAAATACGAATCCTGTTTCCCGACTAACTTTATTCCCCACAATGAACACAGCCAATTTTGCCATGTTTCTCTTTATCTTTATTAGAGAAGCTTGCAGCCCTGGGCTGGCTCACCTCTATGCCACGTTTTTCACGTCAGTATTTTCATCGTTTGCGTGAGAATTTCTCGTAACGTAGTTTTCAAATCTTCTGCGAGAATTTTTGTTCCGCGCAAACTAATGCTTCTGAAGGAGGCTATTTTCTTGAGACTTACGATGTTGTAAACAACAACCGAAATGCTTTTCTTAACAAGCTCTCCGTCCTGGAAAAATTTCATCCGTTTTGCCAAAATCCTACTAACAGCAAAACTGACCCGTACTGCATTTTCTGACTTCGTATTTTCTTGAGTGAAGAGAGTTGTTGTTTTTATATAATCCATTGTACCAATAATTTAAATCAA
This sequence comes from Armigeres subalbatus, assembly GCF_024139115.2. Classification (NCBI taxonomy): domain Eukaryota; kingdom Metazoa; phylum Arthropoda; class Insecta; order Diptera; family Culicidae; genus Armigeres; species Armigeres subalbatus. The sequence goes on from NW_026943759.1 coordinate 14,028, forward strand.
TGAATGTAAGTTTAAATTGATTGGCGCCCTACCTTTGAAGTTTTACCAACTTGTGATTCGTACCTGAGCCTTCTCAAATATCATATTTCATAGAATGCTTGGATTCAGATGTTATTCTTTCAATATAGCAAAACTTTCTGAACAAATTGAGCAAACCGGTCTTCCTTTTTTCAACGTGAACGTAAACTACTCGTGCCAATCTTTATTGGAAACGTTTCAAGCTTTGATTTAAAACTTACGTATTAAATAATGAATAATAAAAAAGAGCTTCCCGAGCCAGCTAGAAAAACTGGCGGGCCGAATCTGAGTTTATTTTTCTTACGCGCCGCGGGCCACAAAAAATGGAGCCGAGGGCCGCATCCGGCCCGCGGGCCGTACGTTGGGCAGCCCTGCTCTAGGCTCTTTGGACAATAACTATAATACATCAAAAATCAATAGATGACTTCTGTTTTGTTGTTGTTTTTCATTGCAACAAGCTTTTTTCGATCTAGTCTAGTACCCATTTCAATTTTCCTTCCATTCCTCAATTTCTCCTCATCTCGATCCTTTCCTGTCCCTTCCCTTCAACATCGTGATGTAGAGAGGCGACTGTACACTAGGGTGGCCCAAAAAACACTGTCATGGTGCTCAAGCCTTAAATGAAAGATCTTCGCTTATGGAGCATTTCTGTAGAACAATTCAAAATTCTAATGCTTATAGGTTCCGACACAGCGAATTTTGTAAAAAGATGTTTTTTTCGCACTTATTATCATTTATTGGCTATTTTCTCCAGATTAAAATCAATTTCCAATAAATATTTTTTTGAATTTTGTTTGGACCGTAATGAGTTTCCTACATGTTAATTCGGGGTCAATTATATGACCTCTAGAGCCATTTAAATATAAAAAATGCATTTTTTTCAATAGTTTTCGTAGAATGTAGGAATGTTTTCATGATTTATTATCAATAAAATGGAATACCTTAAACTGACTGACAAAATTATTTTACGGATACGTGGCGATTTTTAGTTGAATTCAGCATTTTGATTATTTTTCAGGTCATATAATTGCATAGAGCATCTAGAGGTCTTATAATTGCATAATACCAATCGAATCAACACGTGTGATACTCATTATGGCCCACAGAGAAACCAAAACATATTTAATGGAAAACTGATTAAAATGTGGCGAACATAGCCAATATGTAACAAAAAGTTCGAAAAAACAGCTTTTTTTAAATTGTTCTGCCGGATCCAACAATTTTGAGTTGCTCTAGAGAAATGCTCCTACTGCAAAAACCTTTCATTTAAGGCTAGAGCACCATGACTTTTCGAGCATAGTGTTTTTTTTGGGACACCCTACTGCACACATAATTAGAGGATGGCAGATTTCAATACAGTTCTGCATAAGAACCTTACAGAAACTGTATACAATTTTCGCAATACATTTACGGAAGATATTAATACAACCATTATATTAGAACAGCGGTTCTCAACCTTTTTCTTGAGAAGTACCCCTTCAAACTTTTGCATTTATATAGGTACTCCCTATTTTTTTCGATGGTTATTGAAATAAGCGTAACTATCAAGATAAATGAAAAACGGGCATGGAAACTAACGAGATATATGTCTCTTCAAAAAGTTTTCTGAAATGATCGTTGTTCCGTGAAACTTTCCAATTAAAATTAAGTTTATATATCAAACTTCCTACAAGACTTTAAGAACTTTTGGAGACTTCTGAGCCTCTTGAATGAAGGCTTCCAAGCCTCTTAAAAGAAGGTTTCTGAGCATATTGGAAGGAATCGTCTCAGTCTATTGAAAGAAATTTTCTAATCTTCTTGAAATAATAAAATGGAAATAGGCTTCCGAGCATCTTGAAAGGAAGTTTCTGAACATGTTGAAAAAAGGCTTTTGACGAGCCTCTCAATCGGAGGCTTCTGAGTATCTTGAAATAAGACTTCCAAGCCTCTTGAAAAAAAAGGCTTTAGAGCCTCTTGAAAGGAAGCTTCCGAACCTCTTGGAATTAAACTTCAGAGCCTCTTGAAAGGAGGCTTTCGAGCCTCTTAAAGGAGGCTTTCGAGCCTCTTAAAGGAGGCTTTCGAGCCTCTTAAAGGAGGCTTTCGAGCCTCTTGAAAGTTGGCTTTCGAGCCTCTTGAAAGTTGGCTTTCGAGCCTCTTGGAAGGAGGCTTTCGAGCCTCTTGGAAGGAGGCTTTCGAGCCTCTTGAAAGGAGGCTTTCGAGCCTCTTGAAAGAAGGCTTTCGAGCCTCTTGAAAGAAGGCTTTCGAGCCTCTTGAAAGGAGGCTTTCGAGCCTCTTGAAAGGAGGCTTTCGAGCCTCCTGAAAGGAGGCTGAGCCTCTTGAAAGGAGGATTTCTGAGCCTCTTGAAAGGAGGCTTTCGTGCCTCTTGAAAGGAGGCTGAGCCTCTTGAAAGGATGCTTGAGCCTCTTGAAAGGAGGCTGAGCCTCTTGAAAGGAGGCTGAGCCTCTTGAAAGGGGAGGCTTTCGAGCCTCTTGAAAGGAGGCTTTCGAGCCTCTTGAAAGGAGGCTTTCGAGCCTCTTGAAAGGAGGCTTTCGAGCCTCTTGAAAGGAGGCTTTCGAGCCTCTTGAAAGGAGGCTTTCGAGCCTCTTGAAAGGATGCTTTCGAGCCTCTTGAAAGGAGGCTTTCGAGCCTCTTGAAAGGAGGCTTTCGAGCCTCTTGAAAGGAGGCTTTCGAGCCTCTTGGAAGGAGGCTTTCGAGCTTTTGGATTATAGATTTTAGTTCAGAAGCGTATTCCTAAAATCTTACTAATCATTTTTGTATTGATACAGTTACATTGACGATTTGATAAATTTGATCATTTCAAGTTTTGTCTTTTTGATCTTTTATCCCCTTCATGCACTGTGCTGGCAGGATTCAAATGTCTTAGTTTTAGTATAAAAAATTATCTAAACTTTACCAATAAGTTTTTATTGAATTTATTCTACACCCGCCATTACGCTTTTTATTGCGAGGTACTCCCTGGGGCCAGCGAAGGTATCCGCAGGGGTACATGTACCCCAGGTTGAGAACCGCTGTATTAGAAGCATACCATTTTTTATTATTTTAATACAGAAATTGTATTGGAAGCTTACATTTCTTGTGATAAAATCTTGCAGAATTGTAGATGCCAAGATTTTACACAACAATTGCAATATTTGTTTTTTTTTTGTGTGTAGTAATTTATGCTGCCAAGAAGAAGAATTTATGCTGCCAGATGACTCCCACACACTTACTCCGGAACATCAAACTTGTGCTGGGCGGTGAAGAACAGTAGTACCGAAAACTGCCGGAAGTCTGCCTTGATATAAGTCTCATTATTTGCAAAGGGATTTGTAAAGTGCATTTAACTTCAAGCAGAAGTAATACACTCATCTCATCAATCAAAGTTGAAGAGTGATCAATTTTCGAAAAAGACGTAATCACACTTAGTTTTTAGTTTTTCAGCTCGGGAAAAATCCGCACAGCCGTGCGCCAGCAAAATAAAAAACTGATATTCCGGCAAAAATGACGGTTGTTAGCTGATTTTCGGCAAATTATTTGCTGATTTCCAGCAATTTTGACAGAAATCTCGGCAAAAAACATGTTTGCTGGGGCACGGCTGTGCGAATCTCGGTAAAAGTTGACCATTTCGCTGAGATACCGGTAAAAAAAAATTAAGTGTGATTGCTATGAATGGATATCTGGGGAGCGGGCCATTTGGTATAAAGTTATTTGGCATAACGCCATTTGGCATGGGGCCGTCCAGAAACCACGTGGTCATATAGGGGGGGAGGGGGGGGGGGGGGGGGGGAAATGACCACGATAAGCCACATGGGGGGGAGGGGGGTGTTGCTCTAGAACCACGTGGTTTTTTTTACACGAAAAACTTTCGGTGGATAACAATAGCGGTGTAAAAAATACAAATCATTAAAATTTAATGATTAAATCATTAAACGCAAAGCGCATTTGAGGGCCGATGCCCACGTAGCGTCTTTTTAACTCAGCGTTAAAAAGACGTAGGTGTGCATCGAGAAAAATCGAAAACGCAGCGTCGGTCGCAACGCCGATGCATATCTGCATTATTTGACCATCTTAGCCTAAGATCCTATATCCATACATAAATAAACGAAAAAAACAGGTTGCGATTCAGTCTCAATTTCCAATTTCCACACAAAAAATTTGGATAGGAAAAATGGAAAAATATTTTTTTTAAATTTCGCCACAGATGGTTTTGGCATCACGCCGCCGACACTTTTTAATCAGCGGACTGCAGCTACAATTTTGAAAAATGTTCATGTTTTTACAATAATCCAAGAAAAAATCTTAAGAAGAAAAATTCAAAAGAATTTCTTTTGGATATTCAGGAAAAATCAAGTAAAGAAATTTCCTGTAAAAACTTTGACATTACTTCATACAATCCTGATAAAGTGCTGGCATTCAGATTTTTTTGAACAATTCTCTCTGAAAAATTTTGCTTGGAAATTTTGCTACAAATTGATAATGAAAAAAAAAAAAAACAAAACATCTCCAGTGTTAATTCCGAAAAAATTTCCTTAAAACTCCGAAAAAAATTTCATGTGAATTCTGTCTGAGAATTCAAAACAGTCCCGTGGGAAATACATATAATTTTCGGTGGAAAAACATTCTAATGAATTTCTTCGACAAGTTCTTCCGAATCTTCACCAGAAATTCTTCTTCATTTACAAAAGAAGTTTTCAAACATTTTAAGGAGTGCACTTCATAATGTTCAGTCTCCAGTTAGCCTTGCGAGCAAAGGCGTAGGATTGCCAAACCGGAGATGACGAGTTCGATTTCGTTCCTGTCTAGGATGTTTTCGGGTGGAAACATTCTCGACAGCCTAGGGTATCCATCGTACTTGCTACACAAGATATATAATCATGCAATGGCTGGCATATAAAAGCTTTCAATTTATTACTGAGGAAATGCTAATAGAATATACTAAGTTGGAAAGCAAAACAACTTCTAGTTGGAATATGGAGCCAATGCCACATGAAACACTTTGATATTTCCGTTGATTTTTTTTTTTCAATTTTGGAATTTTGAAATGAAAAATTTTCGGAATACTTTTTTACGCTCTTTGTGAGTTCTATCAATTTTTTTTTTAATTTTTCAAGTATTTTTTATTCGAGGCATTATTTAGAATTTCCACGGAAGAGTCTATGGATTAACTTCAAAAATTCTTTTGATTTTCAAAGAATAAATCTGTAGAATTCTCAAGGGTCATGTTTTTTAATTTGAACCAGAAATCATTTCAAAATTTCATCCGGAATTCATTCTTCTCCGGGATGTCATTTTGATTTCTTTGTAGGTTCAGCTAAACATTACTTTAAATCTTTTACCATGCAAAGATGCACAGGAAATGATTTAGAAAGTTTAAGGAATTTTCACATAAGAAAATCTTTAAAATTTTGATTTAACTTTTTAAGGAATTCCTACTGGAAATGCTTCAAAAGTACAACCTTTACAAGTACTACAAAAGTACAATTTTTTCGTTATTTCCACTTGTAAAAACATCGGAATTTCCTCGGGAAATTCATTATTTGTAATTCAGATGAACTTTTTCCGATTTTTACTGGAAAATCTTAGGAATTTCCATCGGAAATATTTTGGCATATTCCGAATAATTTCTTTTGGAAATTAAAAAAAAACTGCTGAAAATTTCTAAGAATTTCTTTTGGAAAACGAAAAAAAGATCCATTGGAAATTTAGAAGAATTTCCTTTGCAGATTCATTAAAGTTGCCCAGGATTTTGAAAAAAAACTTTGGAGATTCTGTAAAAAAGTAAGCTGGATTTTTTTTTTCTATTTTATACTGGAAATTCTTCGGAATTTGATGTTTATTGGAATGTTCAACGTAAATATGCATTTCGGATCCTTCTACGGATTCTTCTAGTTCTTCAAGATTTCTACCGAACATTTTTCGGAACTCTTCAACAGAATTTCGGAAAAAAATGTCGTTGAAATTCTAAAGATTTTCCGGGGAGACTCCGAAGAATTTCTTATCAATATTCCGAAGGGTTTCCCTTGCTACTCCAGAATAATTATTCTTGAAAATTAAGAAGATCTTGGAATTTAAAATTAATCCAAGCAATAAATGTAGGCAATAAATTAGGCTTAAAAAGCCTAGTTTTTATGATATTGAATAATTATCATAATTGATCGAAAAAATTTATAATGCACCTAAATGTTCTGATAGCACAAAATTCTAGTAGTGCGCATGAAAAAGGTTATGACATAGAGAAGCTTGCATTTAAAAAATCAACATGAAATTCTAAATAAATAGCTTTTAAATTCATAAAAGGGTCTTAGAACTAAGGAGATTCCTGCGATATGAAAAAAAGTGGCAGTGTTCCAGAAAAAACTCTCCAATTCCTAAAACAAATTGAAAATTGAATTCCAAAACAAATCTCAACCCTTCCAGGAATTATGGGTCATATATGCCCAGCGTTTTAGAATGTCTATAAAATCACAAAAGAGAGCTAGGCCACCATTTTCTTTAGTAAAATTGTTCATCTAGATATTGGCTTTACAGAAAAAATATGGGAGCTCAAATTTGACTGACCATGAAAACTCAGATATCCGAGACCTTGGGTGGATTTCGATTCTAAGAGCGTGTAAATAAAGTTTAAATGTTTGAATCATCCTAAACAGATGGTGGTCAGATAAGATGGGTCATCCTGAACGTTAAGCCAGTGATTAATATTCAGGAATACGAGATGCCCAAGGTACTTCAAAATGCTCTCAAGTTCAACCCACGAATCTACCAGATCAATCAAGACATTTGCAATGTTCTCATCATCGGTATATACCCAATCCGATGAAATAAGCATATGACCCTAATTTCCATTAACATGAGATCCAAGAGATCATATTCGAGATGTGGAATAGAAGTTCCTTGGAAAATTATTCCAAGGAACCATCAGAGTGACCGAGAAAATATTTTTAGTATGGCATTATTGGCTTCCACGAGTCGTTATCAAAATAAAATTTCAATTAAGAATTAGAAATTTTGAGAGATGAGCCAGCTCTGGATTGAAAATCTCTTTAGTAGAGAAAAATATAGAAATTTTCAATAATAAAATAGGAAATTGCCAATAAAGAACAATATTGTCTATCCGGAATAAATTTATACCGCTTTTTATAGCGAAGTTGGATTTTTCTCCAGATACAGGCAACTTTTCCAACTTCGGAAGTAGCGTCGCCTAAAGATGCGCTGAAGAACGCATCAATTAGTTGGACAAATAAAACTTCGGAAGAAAGTTCGGTTCGGAAGTCCCTACTTCCGAATTCTAACTTGGTGCTACACCGACAATAATACACACAACAATAATAAATAAGCACTTGTTAAAGCAAAAATTGCAATTATGAAATAAGAATTTTCCATAAAGAAATCAAAATGTTCAACGGAAAAATACAAAATTTTCATGAATAAATCAATATTATTAGCAATAAACAATTAAAAAAAAATTATAATTATTTATTTCTAATATTGATGATTCTGAAAACAATACTGAAATTTCTACAGGAATGCTACTCAAAAGAAACAACAGTAGGAGGTTTTATTTGCATCTCTAAGATTACCTATTAACTTTGTGATTCTCTGATAAACTTTTCGTTGTAGGAGTTCAGTTCAGATGCTTCGCTGAGATTAATATCTCAAGAATTTCCAGTAGCTCCAGAGCTATAGGTCCCAAATACTCTAAGGAATCTATAGGGATATCCAGTGATGAACTTTATAGTTATTTAAAAAAACACTAACAAAAAAAAATTAAAAAAAGGAATATAGAGATATTTTTTTATAAATCATATAATTTTATTATAACCATTATAAATTTCTCTCGTAATTTTTAATAAATAAGATATTCGTAAGATATTCGCGTATTTTTTTGTATCCTCCTGATGCATTGAAGGTGTAAAAAGGAGTTCTAAATATCCTAATACCTGATACACATTACAACATGATAACATAATCAAAATTTTCGACTTCATGAAAATTTATAATTTCCATGCTGGGTTTAGTTTAATTTTGAATGAATTGAGATTGTCCATCTTCAAAATTTATCGGATTAACCATATGTTTTAGTTACATAAGGTTTTTTTTTATTTTTGTACTTGAAAAAAAAACCACGTGGTCATATGGGGGGGAGGGGGGGGGTCTGCCAAATGACCACGATGAGCCACATGGGGGGAGGGGGGGTTGAAAATCTTTAAAAATATGACCACGTGGTTTCTGGATGGCCCCCATAAGGACATTTGACATTAAAGCCATTTGGCATAACGATCATTTGGCATAACGGACATTTGACATAATTGTGAGTCAAAAATGAGGGTCTTATGACATAACGAACAATTGACATAATTTTTCTTTGCGTTCGCTAAATGGTAACTAAGTGGTGCGGGAAACACCCAGAATGGTAAATATAACACCCGTCGATAACAATATTAAAAAAAACATTATTTTCTCGTGGAAAGAATGCATTTGCAATGCAATGCTAAAGTAGGCGCATGCCCGGATTAGAGCAATGGTGGATGTAATCCCTTCTTTAAAAGTAGGCGTGTGTCCATAATATGGCAATGGAGGATGTGATCACTTCTTCAAAAGTAGATGCTTGCCCGGATTATGGCAATGGAGGATATGATCTCTTCTTTGAAAGTAGGCGCTTGCCCAGATTAAGGTCATGGTGGATACGATCCCTTATTCAAAAGTAGGCGCTTGCATGGATTATGGCAATGGAGGATGTGATCCCTTCTTTAAAAGCAGATGCCTGCCCGGATTATGACAATGGTGGCTGTTATTCCTTCTTTAAAAGAAGGCGCTTGCCCGGATTGAGGCAATGGTGGATGTGATTCTTTCTTTAAAAATAGGCGCTTGCACGGATTATGGGAATGGAGGATTTAATTCGTTCTTTAAAAGTAGGCGTTTGCCCGGATTGAAGTAATGGTGGATGTAATTCATTCTTTAAAATTAGGCACGTGGCCCGAATTGTGGCAATGGTGGATGTGATCCCTTCTTTATAAGTAGGCGCTTGCCGGGAATAAATCAATGGTAGATGTGATCTCTTCCCCGAGTCGCACAATTCAGATTGATTTGGTTGCAGATACGCATATGTAACTTGATTGGTGTTAGTAACTCGTCTACGACAAGTGTATTGTTTGAGTTTTTAAAGTTAGGCGCTTGCTCGGATTAAGGCAATGGTGGATTTGATCCGGTCTTAAGGCGCATGCCCGGATTGAAGCAATGGTGGAAGTAATTCGAAATTATGCCAAATGTCCATTATGCCAAATGACCCAATCTTTTCTTGCAGTTCAAAATAATATCAAATGTGCGTTATGCCAAATGACCATCATGCCAAATGGCCTTTATGCCAAATGACTTCATGCTAAATGACCCAGACCCGGATATCTGGATGGTTGTATACTATTTCGCCGAAAAACATTTCGCGGAATTTTTGTTCGCGGTACGACATTCCGCGGAATGTATCAACTCTCCGAAACACATTTCGCGGAATGTACCTTTTCACCGAAAATCATTCCGCGGAATGCCATTTGACGGAATTCAGTTAGAATAATTATCATTGAAATATTTACCGATTTCTGCTTAATTACATGCAATCCGGGCTAAGCTCTTTTGGATTGTGATTTAAAGTAATGGAAAAATGTAATGCCTTTTTGAATGACCACATCCGAAGGTTATACCGCAAGGTGAGGGAACAATGCCTTCTTGAAATGGACACGTTTTCTCGGTATAAAGAAAATAATGGAGGTGGTCCTTTCTGCCCGGTATAAGGCGAAAAGTTGATAACGCCTTCTTTAAATAGATGCATCTGCTCGGTATAAGACGAAAATAGTTGATAAAGTCTTCTTTAAACGAACGCGTCTGCCTGGCAAACGGAGGGGTTACGCCTTCTTCAAATAGATGCATCATCCCGGTATAAGGCGAAAAGGGTTGAAAATGCCTTCTTTTAAAGAACGCGTCTTCCCGGTATAAGCGAAGGGTGCTTTCTTTAAATGTCCGGCATAACGCGAAGAAACGGGTAATGCTTTCTTTAAATGGTTGCCTCTGTCCGGTACAAAACGAAGGGAGGATGTAATGCCATATTTAAATTAATACGTTTGTTCGGTATAAGGCGAAAGGAAGAAATAAAGGATTATTCATTAAAACGTCTATCCGTAACGAAGTAAATCTGGCCCGTCTGTCAGATGTAATAAAGAGTTTGTAAGGGGCAATTGAAATTTTGAAAACCATTTCTACATATTCTGGGAGGCCTTCCTTAGCCGTGCGGGAAGATGCGTGGCTGCCAAGCAAGACTATGCCTGTTGTTCTTATTGACATTTTGTCTCTTTCGACCTTATATCCTGTTCGACGATTTGTCCTTTTCGACCATTTGTCCTTTCGACCTTCTGTCTTTCGGCCTTTTGTCCTTTCGACCTTTTGTCCCTAATCCGCCTAAACATTGACTGGTTCACTTTATGGACTGCGCTCTAGTGCTGAGCAGCATTTTGATATACTCATCGCAGTAAGCTGCGAACACCATTTGAACAGGCTAATTACAGTAGGCCGCGACTCCAATGTCATTTTCGTTGGCGGACTGGCGTTCAGGTAAGACGTGTTACAGACTCTTCTTAGGTGATTCCTTTTCGGCTGGTGCTCAGCCTTTCACAGATCTCTGCCAGGATTTCCCCAGCAATAGCTCCACGAAATCCCTCGGAAATTCCTTCAGACATTCCTTAGGGTTTTTTTTAAAGGGATTCCCCAGCAATTCCTCCAAAAATTCACCAGGTTTTCGTCCAGGTATATCTCAGTAATTTCTCCAGGCATTTTCCGTGATTTTTTCAAGAAATTCCCCAAAAATTCCTCGAGGTGTTTCTCAGATTTTTTTTTTCAACAACTTGCTAGGACTTCTCTACAGAACAATTAAAAAAGCAAATTAAAACTACACACTTAAGTAAAAAATACATTAAAATTGGTTGAAAGGTAAAAGCTAGACAAAAAAGCGGAACAAAGCCATAGATCATGATTGTCTCTCACGGTGGTGACTGGTGAGTCTCCATCGACAAATTTCGTCTGGGTAACCATCTGTGGCTGTCCAATGATTAAAATGCGCTATTCTCCGAAGCTGAAACACTGAAGTCAGATAGAAAACCCAAATTGGCGGACAGCATCAATCCATAATACCGACCAAAAATGGAAACCAAGATGAAAACTTTTCACAGCGAAGGATTTAGCATTAGCATTAGCATTTAGCAGTTCGCACAAATTCGTAGGTGGTACAAGCCAAGACTATTGTATGAGAGTAGCATCACTTTCATCCGTTACCACAGACATTGATTTGGGACTAATCACTAACTCTTAGATGAGAGCAATGCACTATCCAATAGTCGAGATCTGTCCTGGCCACGTCCTTGCGAATGCTGAGGAAGGGGAAGGATGGTTTGTTGGACACCTACTTAAGAAAGATGCAGAGAACTCTACGACCTCTCATAGGTGCCACGGGAGGTTTTGGGATTGCGTGGAAGGTTATAACAGTAGGAATCGTTTTGGTATAACGTGAAATACAGAAAGAACTGAGATAGAAATACAAATACTTTTCACAGCGAAGGATTTCTGCAAAAAAAAAAACTATTCTTAGCGGCAGGTTTCCACAAAAAAACTAATCAGCACTTCAGTTAGGTAAAGACAACAGGTAGAATATCACCGAAAGTATGGCAGGTTTTCGTGTTCTTGCTACACCCCGAGCAGCACAGGTCAGACAAACATAGTTGCAGCAACTTGATTGTGACTAAATATGGTCGCGGGTGAGTTGCAGTAACTTATGTGGAATATGTGTGCTGCTAGGGACAGGAGTTGGTCGGTTGTTGTCAATATGAGGAAACGATGTTAGCGAAGTCGGCGAGAAAAACCCCTTCAGCTAATATTGTTGATATGATGTTTTAGGAGCAGAGGACTTACGACCCGGGTTTGGGTGCCCGCCCGAGCAATGCTTGAGAGCAAAACGATAACTCGTTTTGATGTTGTGAAATCGTCGAATATGATTACCTAATTTAATATCCTTTTGGTCGTTTTAACGGTTAAAATTACAAAATGTATAGCAGAAAAATCTTACTGTGACATCAAATCGAAAACTATTCCTGCTGTCGATGAGAGCAAATCGAAAACTAAATTTGATATTGGTTCCGATAACAAAATAAGTACACAGTTTGATGTCAGATCATACAATTTAGAAATCAACAGCAAAATGAGATCAAAATATGCTGCGGTTGCTGTATCGTCAGTGAAGGCACTCGTATGTTTGTCGATATACCGTAGCTGGATCGAGGAATGTTAAACTTTGGACAACGGCAGATCACATGTTCTACTGAGTTTTCTACTTCGCAGATTTCTCAAACGATCCTAAAGGGCCTCCCGCCGAAATTATGTGAGGATCGGGTGTACACTGTGCGAGGGCGGGAGATGACTTGCTGGTCCTTGAGACTGGGCATGTCGTTGCAGGGTGTCGTGGATCCTTTTACCTACCGTAGCTGCTTGGTCCTGGAAGCTGCCCATTGGTTCTCCCAATCATGGCTGACGATTTTTTCGACCCAGGCTTTAACATCAGCCCGAATCCAGCAAGAGTGTCCGCAGTAACGTTCCCTGGCACTCCACAGTGCACCGGGTTCCAGGCGATCCATGGGTGTTTCGGAGGTTCGCTTTGCAGCGCAGCGATGGCACTGGCCGAATCAGTCAGGACTAGGACCGGTTTGTCCGAGGGAGTGTGCCGTTACTACATTGAACAGAGCTGCGGTTTCCGCTGATAAGACGCTGCATTGTTCAGGAAGGCTATCCGACACCGTTAGGTTGTTCCCAGGAACGCCCAAGCCAAATCCTTGTCTCATAAGGGAACCGTCAGTGTAGCGATGTTTATGTTTTCAAAACTCGGTGTTCAACAGCTCGACGACCAATCTTCGTAGATCTGCCGTGTTGTCCCCTCTTTTAAAGCTCCTCGCAATGGAGTGGTCCATCTTGGCTGTGGAGGAGTGCCCGCTCCTCGCTCCGTGGCAGTGAACCCTATCCACTGGGCGGAGGCTGACGCAGGCCATTGGATGCAGGATCCGATCCTGTTGAACAAGGAGGGGATCCCATGGTTTCCGGATGTGGCGGGAGCGTATGCTGCCGCTTTTTGACAAGTAGCCGACTGCACACGATGGCGAAATGGAAGGACACCTGTTTCGACGCAGGCAGCAGGTGCAGAGGGAAGAAGGCCGATGGCTATGCGGAGGTACTTGCTGAAGATTGGGGAGAGTATGCTGACAAGCTCTCGACGTGCTACACAAGTCAGCTCCAGCCCGTAAAGCAGTCTGCTGTCAATCAACGCTTGCCCGATACGATACCGAGTGGTCCTGATGTTTGTCCTATGCGGTCTCGATTTGCAGTCGGTTTTGACCGCATGGAAATAAGCCATCGGTCGATGGCGCTTCAGTTATCACACTCTCTTTATGCTGCCTTTCCTTTCTGTGGTGGATTTCTCGCCTAACTTTTCAAAAGGACCTAAGTAACATTTTTTTCATGAATTAATTTGAATAGCGCAATTAACAGAACAGCATGAAAGCTATTGATTGCAGTATTCAAATTAATTCATGAGAAAAATGTTACTTAGGTCCTTTTGAAAAGTTAAGCGAGATTTGTTTCTCTTCTTCTCTTGCGACACTGTACCATTCTCTCTTACAACGGGTACGAGCCGCAGCCACTAGCATTCGACCCCTGGCAGCATTTTCCCCGTCCTTAACTCGGTTTACAGACGAAAAAACCCAACCTAATTCATCGAGTAGTGAAACTGCCTTTCTCGTATTTAGTCAAGACACCAACCTTATATGGCGCTTATATGTCTCGGTTCGATGTACAATTTCTTATAAAAAGTTCGTTCTTGGAGTGAAATGATAGCCTTTCGGTACAACTTTGTTGTATGAGAAAGGCAAAAACGTTACGAAATGTCAAATACCATAGCTTTTTAGATTGAACATATTTTGGGATTACTGAAATGAAAATATTTGGGTTGGCTTGTTATCAATGCTCTCGTTTTAAAGAAGGCCAAAGAACAGAAAACTGTTTTAATCAATGTGCGCATTTGTCTAAAAAAAGTCCAAAAATTAGAATGTTCCTTTTTTTAAAGACCGCGTCTTATTCTGGATAGAAGGACATTTTCAATGGGTTTTAATCAAATTGAAGCGGATCAAATCTATTTTTTTTGTTGGGGCGTAGAACCACTGCGTCCATTGAGTTGAACTTTTGTGGTACATTTATCAAATCAATAGATGATTGTTTTTTATGGCACTCATTTGCTTGAAATGAGTTGACCGATCTACTCGACTCCTACTACTCCTTTTTCTATTTCAAGTGTTTTCTTGGAAAAGGAATTCCCAATACATGACTTATTTCGTATAACACGTTATAAGTTATGGAACTGAATGGTATAGTACATAGTACCAACTCGTCTTATGACAAGTGACTTGAGCTGTGCCAAAAAGCTAGACAGAAATGGGGTTCGTAAGTTCAACGAGCCGCTTCAATAGGACCTTCCTGCGATAATCTAATCGATCAAAATGTAAAAATCCTTACGTTGTCAGAAGTTCCTTAATCTTTTTAACAATGAGAGCACTCCAGCATCGACGGAACGACTTTTTCAAACTAACACAAACGAACGCATTCACAAACAAATCATCCCTGAAAGCAAATAGCGAACATACCTCAGGGCCCGACCAATTCCCCGCGCGCCGAATTGTCGAAGACAATTTTCCCATCCGTTGAGAACGAGGGTTGAAAGGCAAAATGGGGTTGCTCTTTTGCTAACTCTTCTTCCCGGATTCAGCTCACAAGACGGAGCAACTCTTGACGTCTACCCAACGCCGGACCGTTCCGAAGAACCCAACCTGGGGTGGATCCGTGCGTCGTCCGTCGTCCATCGTTCTTATTACACAATGGTCTCGCTCCCGTTCTCGTGTAATCCTTCCTGATGGTGAACCAAACGACCGACGCTGACGACAAGAAGGCAAAGCGCAGGCAGCTCCCGGCAAGAGTTATGAGAGCAAAAGGCAAAAGGATAAGTGGCAGATTATAAATTTGAAAAGCTTTATTATCCGGTCGCACTCCAGTAGGGATCCTATATTAAGAGATGTGCGAATACTTTTCCAGACGATTTAGCAACGCTGTTACTTTCGTAAACAAACGCTGCCAGCACTTGCCATGGCGCAAAATGTTGGAGCTCGAACATGACTTTGCGCATAATTGCATTTTCAGACTTCGTTATCTAACGTCCAACAGTGCAGTGTATTATCACTAAAATAAAAGTGCAATACAAATGAACAAAGTACCATGCATGAACTAGACTGCTTCAACTTGCCAATGTAAAACAAATTGTTTATTCGACAAACCTTTTCGTAAAATCTTTTTCATTACAATCGCAATACCTTTCAATCCGCAACAATAACGATGTTCATTTGGCTCAGATTCTGACAGCTCTCAATGCTCGATTGGCTCAAGATGGCCGCTTTCGCATATCTCTGAATGTAGGATCCCTACACTCCAGCCAGCTTTCGTAGCCGGCTGACCGCTGGCTACTGTCGTCGTCGTCGTCGTCGTCGTCATCGTCGTCGTTCATTTGTTCTGCTTTTCAAATCGATTTTCCGGATGACGGGTTTTGTGGGGAATTCATTTTTATCGTCGACGACAATGTTGAACGTTGTAAAGTGGATTTGATCTCATTTTCGACACAGTTTTGATCCGTTATCGTAACGGATGTAAAATTAATTTGATATCTTTGGAGTTTTCAGTCCGTTTTTTTTTATTTTGATCGTGGTACTTTTTATATGTAGAGAATACTGTAGACTAAAAAGTTGATTCATTCGCAAAATATTTAATGTTAAAACTGACAATTTTCAACCCTTATTTGCCATCTCTTAATGTTATGTGTTTTTGGAAGGAAGTTTTCGAAAATTGAATATTATTTATTTATTATTTATTTATTCAGGCTAAGGCCAAAGTGGCCTGTGCGGTATATAAGAGTCTTCTCCATTCGGCTCGGTCCATGGCTACACGTCGCCAACCACGCAGTCTACGGAGGGTTCGCAAGTCATCTTCCACCTGATCGATCCACCTTGCCCGCTGCGCACCTCGCCTTCTTGTGCCCGTCGGATCGTTGTCGAGAACCATTTTCACCGGGTTACTGTCCGACATTCTGGCTACGTGCCCGGCCCATCGCAGTCGTCCGATTTTCGCGGTGTGAACGATGGATGGTTCTCCCAACAGCTGATGCAACTCGTGGTTCATTCGCCTCCTCCACGTACCGTCCGCCATCTGCACTCCACCATAGATGGTACGCAGCACTTTCCTTTCGAAAACTCCAAGTGCGCGTTGGTCCTCCACGAGCATCGTCCAGGTCTCGTGTCCGTAGAGGACTACCGGTCTAATTAGCGTTTTGTAGATTGTCAGTTACGGTTGTGTCAAAGTACGAACGATTTCCAGCCACTATGCGTCTCCGAATTTCTCTGCTGGTGTCATTTTCGGCAGTCACCAGTGAGCCCAAGTACACAAATTCTTCTACCACCTCGATTTCGTCACCACCGATGCAAACTCGCGGTGGGTGGCTCACATTGTCTTCTCTCGAACCTCTTCCTATCATGTACTTCGTCTTCGACGTGTTGATGACTAGTCCGATCCGCTTAGCTTCCCTCTTCAGTCTGATGTAGGCTTCCTCCATCTTCTCAAAGTTACGTGCCATAATATCTATGTCGTCGGCGAAACCAAATAGCTGGACGGGCTTATTGAAAATTGTACCACTCGTGTTAATCCCTGCTCTTCGTATTACCCCTTCCAAAGCGATGTTGAATAGCAAACACGAAAAACCATCACCTTGCCGTAACCCTCTGCGGGTTTCGAAGGGCCTGAGAATGCCCCTGAAACTCGAACTACGCACATCACCCGATCCATCGTCGCTTTGATCAACCGTGTCGGTTTATCCGGAAAACCGTGTTCGTGCATTAGCTGCCATAGCTGGTCCCGCTCGATTGTATCATAAGCGGCTTTGAAGTCGATGCATAGAGGATGTGGGCACGTTGTATTCGCGGCATTTCTGCAGTACTTGCTTGGCGAATGGCGAACACCTGGTCCGTGGTGGAGCGTTCGCCCATAAAACCCGCCTGGTACTGCCCCACGAACTCCCTTGCAGTTGGTGCTAGTCGACGGCATAAAATTTGGGAGAGTACCTTGTAGGCGGCGTTCAGCAATGTGATTGCGCGGTAGTTGCTACAATCCAGCTTATCGCCCTTTTGTAGATACGACACACCTTCCGTTCACTCATGCGGCAAAACCTCCACCTCCCAAATTTTGGTAATGACCCAGTGCAGCGCTCACCCAGTGCCTCACCAAGGTGTTTAAATAGCTCTCCTGGTAGTTGGTCAACCTCAGGGGCTATACTGATCTCCAGCCAGCCAATCTCCTCCTGGATTTCTGGAAATCCGGAGCCGGTACAATTATGCCCTGCGCGCGTTCTCCCAGGTCCATCACCATACCGCCATCTTCGTCTGCCACATCGCCATTCAGGTGTTCTTCGTAGTGCTGCCGCCACCTTTGGATCACCTCACGCTCGTTCGTAAGAAGGTTCCCGTTTATGTCCTTACACATATCAGGCTGTGGCACGTGGCCCTTACGTGAACGGTTTAACTTCTCATAGAACTTTCGTGTGTTATTAGCGCGGTACAGTTGCTCCGTCTCTTCACGGTCTCGATCTTCCTGCTGGCGCTTTCTCGTCCGGAAAATCGAGTTTTGTCTGTTCCGCGCCTGTTTATATCGTGCCTCGTTCGCCCTCGTGCGGTGTTGCAGCAATCTCGCCCATGTTGCATTCTTCTCTTCCACTAACTGCTCACATTCGCCGTCATACCAGTCGTTTCTCTGATCCGGGGGCACCGTGCCAAGTGCAGCGGTTGCGGTGCTACCAATGGCGGATCGAATATCTCTCCAACCATCTTCAAGAGACGCTGCGCCTAGCTGCTCTTCCGTTGGAAGTGCCACTTCCAGCTGCTGCTCGTATTCTTGGGCTAGTCTACCGTCTTGCAGCCGCCCAATGTTAAGCCGCGGCGTCCGACTTCGACGCGTGTTGTACACCGTCGAGAGTTTTGAGCGCAGGCATACTGCAACGAGGTAGTGGTCGGATTCAATATTCGCACTGCGGTAAGTGCGGACGTTCGTGATGTCGGAGAAGAATTTATCGTCGATTAGAACGGGGTCGATTTGGTTTTCCGTTTCTTGGTTAGGTGATCTCCATGTGGCCTTGTGGATATTTTTGCGGGTAAAGAAGGTGCTTCGGACTACCATTCCGCGGGAGGCTGCGAAGTTTATGCATCGTTGGTGGATTGGCTGTCATTCGATACGGTGTGCAGACTATCCGGTCCGATGATCGGTCTATACATTTCCTCCCTTGCTACCTGTGCGTTCATGTCACCGATGACGATTTTAACGTCTCGCAGTGGGCATCCATCGTATGTCTGCTCCAGCTATGCATAGAACGCTTCTTTCTCGTCGTCGGGTCTCCCTTCGTGTGGGCAGTGCACGTTGATGATGCTATAGTTGAAGAAACGGCCTTTAATCCTCAGCTTGCACATCCTTGCGTTGATTGGCTGCCACCCAATCACGCGTTGGCGCATCTTACCCAGCACTATGAAGCCGGTTCCCAGCTCGTTGGTGGTGCCACAGCTTTGGTAGAAGGTAGCCGCTCGATGCCCGCTTTTCCACACTTTCTGTCCTGTCCAGCAAATCTCCTGCAGCGCCACGACGTCGAAGTTGCGGGGATGTAATTCATCGTAGATCATCCTGTCGCAACCTGCGAAACCTAGCGACTTGCAGTTCCATGTTCCAAGCTTCCAATCGTGATCCTTTATTCGTCGCCTAGGGCTTTGCCGATTATATCGAGTCGCATTATCTCTTATAAGGTACACTGGGGGAAGTGGAAAAAGGGGGTAAGTGTAAAAAGCGACTCAAAAAATTAGAATTGTACATACTTTACAGTTTTTACCACACCATAACATTGTGCAAAAATATACTTTAATGTTCACACTAATACTATGATAAAATCTGTGTTACACATATACCAACACAGTTTACGCTGGACCTGTTATTTTAGGTTTCGCGAGAAGTTAATTTTTGCATTCATAAAATTAATTCTTACTTGCATACATTGTTACTTTTTCTTGTGATTTTGCACCACAGGTGACCATTATAATACGATTAAACTAATCACTTTCAGTTTGTAGTGGTTTGTACGATGAAAGCAAATAATTTAAAGATTTTACACTTACCCCTGATATCGAACACTGCGGGGGAAGTGGATAATGTTCTGATCACGCAAATTTTTCCTTCCCTCCATGGTTTATTTTGATAATTGTGAATCTGAATATATTCCTTCTTTATTATCATTGTGATTCCAGTGGTGATTGGACTAATATACATAAGAAAACGCCTGATTAATCCACCTATCGGTGTTGATGCCTTTCACATGTTTTACATATGAAAAAATGTATGAGAAAGATAAAAATAGCACTGATAGGTAAATATATTTCATACCTAATACATATTCCTTTATATTCATAACAAGTTTCGACGTTGAATGGAATTTGTTGCGAGCAAATTGGTTAAGGACAAGGTTTTTAATATAGGCGATTATTTGCGCGCACACATACTTACAAACACGCACACACAGACATCATCTCAATTCGTTAAACTGAGTCGAAAGGTTTATAACACTGTGAGTCGCATTCTTCCTCAAAAAAGTTCATCCTTAGGGCGAACATACAGATTTAACGTACACTTAGTGTTTGAGAAGGCACAACCACCCTCCCCTAGCTATTGCAAGAATTCCTTGGGGACCTATTCCTTTACTCCAACGAAATTATTCACCAAAAGGTACTCAGAGCAATTACCGTCTTGATTTTAAACATATATCACTACTGATCACAATTCAAGGTCAAGATAACTTGGGATTTCCACTTACCCCATTTCACTGGGTCAAGTGGAAAAATAACTCCTAAATTTCTAATATATTTTTATGAATTTCAAGCGACTAAAATGGTATGAATTACCGCACAGTTGGTGCAAAATGGACTGTTTTTAAGAGCCCATTATGATTGAATGCATTTAGATCATTTAAACTGCTTTTACAATAAGTTGAACATGAACTATCGATTTTTCCTTTTCCACTTCCCCCAGTGTACCTTATTGTTCGTAATGATTGGTTTTCTAGGCGGCTTATTGGGCCTGCGCAAAACTCCTGTCTCGTCGGAGGGCCGTCGTGTCAGGGCTGTTTAGCGTCCCACCTAACACCAGGACTTGGGCTTGTGCGCTTTGAGCGGCACACGGTCGCTTTGGTGGAGCCTACTTGCGGATACATGCAGCTTTTTATAGAGGTTTAACAGGGCCCACTGTCAAACCCCACCACATCCTAGGCAAGCCCCACAACTCGCAGATGGCCTGGGGAGGGATCGTCAAGCCCTTGAACATAGTCCCTGCTGCCTGCTTGAAAATTGAAGCTGACCTAAAATAAACGACGAAACGATTATCTAGCTTTTCTCTTTCGGTAATGACGGATTATCAATGTGTAGATAAAGCTGGAAGGCCATGCAACTTCCATTAGTCAACAAGAGCGCCGACCATGTCCTTTGGGCCATAAACGGAAGGACGGATTGTTAGTTCAACTCTCGTTGTTAATAGAGACCGGGAACACCTCTGCATCGCCACAATTATCTTGAATATGGTATTGTAATAATTTTATGGGGTACATACAGTATCTGGAATAACTTTGGTTAGCGATTGCGATCTATGGGAGGGGATTATATTAAAAACGGATTGAAAACGCGAGCTAATTGATTTACTTTCGCACAAAGCAGAAGAAAATATTTTGCGAGATTTTGCGTTGTTCTGCGAGTTGTGCGTGCTAATCGAAAAACGATCGTTCGCGCACTGAATGATATACTGTCCTACAGCCCGAAACAGCACACATGTTTCACAGAAATTACTCCTGTGTGAAGGGATTCTTCTTTCTAAAGTAAGTTTTCAAAAATTTGGCTTAGCTCAACTTGATTGACTAAATACTTAGTATTTGCTAGCTATGCTTGGCCAGAAGCAAAAAAATATGCACAGCTCACCCATTAAATTGACTTCTTGAAATAGAAGACTGTTCTCACTAGAGATGGGCAAAACGGATCACTTCATTGATCGGTTCAGATCTGGGTCATTCAGTCTAATGAACTGGATCTTTCATACGGATCGGATCTTTGGAACATACCGTAAGGAGAATGCAGTATGGTGGAACGGTTGTCACTCAGGACCACACTTTTGAGCCGTACAAACAATAATTTCACCCTTCTCTCGCTCACAAGCATATATAACACGTGTAGAAGACCTGTAAAAAACTTGTTATTCTATCATTTTGATACAAATGGTTAGATTATGTGCTGATCTAGTGAACAGGATCTTCAAAAAGTGAGCTACGAATCATTCATTCACTTCAAAGATCCGGATCATTTCAACGGTTCCGGATCTGAACGCCCATCTCTAGTTCTCACTGTACATACCTCGGAGTTTCATGAGGTTCAAAACCAATAAAGATGCCAGCCACGTTGATATGAAGCTGCCGCGGTAAAAGACTAAAAATTGCATTTGTACGAAGTTATTTTAAAAGCGGAATGACAAAAAGCGTTTTTTTAAATTAATTTAACTCACGATTCAACGTATTTCTGCTGAAAAGCGAAAACACAATCCAGAGGGAGCGGGTCATTTGGCAGAACGTCATTATTTGGCATAAAGACCATTTGGCATAACGGGCATTTGGCATAAAGGACATTTTGCATAATTAAAAACAGCGACAAAAGTAAGAGTCATTTGGCATAACGGACACATGGCATATTTTTTTTGTGTACATAAAATTAGTTAATAGACTAAGTGATGCTGAAAAAACTTAAAATGGTGAATATAACATTGCTCGATAATTATATTAAAAATACATGACCCTTTCGAAGAAAGCATGCATTAACCGACTATGAAGCAATGAAAATCAATGGTGAATGTGATATTTTCTTTAAAAAAAAAGGCGTTTGCGCGGCATAGGGCGATGGTGGATGTGACCCCTTCATTAAAACTAGACGCTTGCTTGGATTAAGGCAAGGGCTGATGGATCACTTATTAAAAAGTAGGCGTTTGCCCGGATTAAGGCAATAGTCGATGTGATCCCTTTTCTACAAGTATGCGTTTGCCCGGATTGAGACAATCGTGGATTTGATCCATTATTCGAAAGTAGGTGTTTGTCCGGAATCAAGCAAGGAGAATCAAGCATCTTTTTTTTGTGCAGGCGTTTTCTGGAATAAGTCAATGACGGATGTGATCCTTTTCCCGGAAGTAGTTTTGCCGCTTCGTTTTTCTGTCCTTCCGAAAAATGTCTGTCGTCAGTCTAAATCTATGAGAGCATATCCTCGATCTACTTTAACTATGTGCAAAATACATCAAATAACCCTTTCTCTTTACCAGTTCCAAATTATGCCAAATGTCCGTTATGCCAAATGGCCCACTTTTTTGTTGTACTTCAAAATTATGCCAATTGTCGTTATGCCAAAAGACCGTTATGGTAAATGGCTTGTATGCCAAATGATCCAGATCACAATTCAGAGCCTACTTCTCATAACACCGGCCCGGTTGCTTCCGAATACTGAGGAGGAACGCGTTTCTTTTGATTGAACTGAACGTGAACTGAAAACCAAGCCCTATGTTGCTAAAAAGATCTAATAGACTGGGAAAAAGCCGACCCTCTACCTTAAGGCCATTTGGCATAATGACCATTTGACATATTCGTTGAAAAAAATGCTTCAAACGCAGTGGGCCATTTGGCATAATGTCCACAACAAACAAAGTGAAGCATATGCACATATGATTCCATCTATAGAAAAATCTATTTGCCCGGAATGATTCTTTCTTAAAAAGTAAACATTGTGCCGGAGCAAGGCAAAAAGTTTATGAATTTTTTTAAAAGTACACATTTTACCGGTAATAAGGAAAAAAGTTAACGACCCCTTCTTCAAAAGAACGCATTTGTCCGGAATAAGGCAAAAGTGGCCATCCATAAAGCTATGTCCATTTAGAATCCAGAATAATAAAATCATCTGTATCTCGGTAACGGATTGACGTACAAATAAGGTTAATACATCAAAACAAAGGTAATTTACTGTACTTTGAGGAAAAAAATATGATACAAATCTCGCTTAACTTTTCAAAAGGACCTAAGTAACATTTTTTTCATGAATTAATTCGAATAGCGCAATCAACAGAACAACATGAAAGCTATTGATTGCTGTATTCAAATTAATTCATGAAAAAAATGTTGCTTAGGTCCTTTTGAAAAGTTAAGCGAGAAATCATTTCTTTTTGTTTCTAGTGAAAATTCGCACCTTCTTCTTTATTCCTCTCATCAAAAGTTGCACACCTCCGAAGTCAACTTCCTTGGCACATTTGTTCCACATTTTGGTCATCTGAGTCGCGTCCCGAGCTGCGTGGATATTCATTCATTTATTTAGTCTACATCTAAACAGATAACACTGAATCAACAATTTGACGCCACAATGCACGGTTCGAGGCCGCATCTCTCCATCCTCGGATACGCCCCACGCTCGCCAAGTCGTTCTGCACCTGGTCTGCCCATCTCGCTCGCTGCGCTCCACGCCGTCTCGTACCTGCTGGATCGGAAGCGAACACCATCTTTGCAGGGTTGCTGTCCGGCATTCTTGCAACATGTCCTGCCCATCGAACCCTTCCGGCTTTAGCTACCTTCTGGATACTGGGTTCGCCGTAGAGTTGGGCGAGTTCATGGTTCATTCTTCGCCGCCACACACCGTCTTCTTGCACTCCGCCAAAAATGGTCCTAAGCACCCGTCTCTCGAATACTCAGAGTGCTTGCAAGTCCTCCTCGAGCATTGTCCATGTTTCATGTCCGTAGAGGACAACCGGTCTTATTAGCGTCATGTACATGACACATTTGGTGCGGTGGCGAATCTTTTTCGACCGCAGTTTCTTCTGGAGCCCGTAGTAGGCCCGACTTCCACAGATGATGCGCCTTCGTATTTCACGACTAACGTTGTTGTCAGTCGTAAGCAAGGATCCGAGGTAGACGAATTCCTCGACCACCTCGAAGGTATCCCCGTCTATCGTAACACTGCTTCCCAGGCGGGCCCTGTCACGCTCGGTTCCGCCCACAAGCATGTACTTTGTCTTTGACGCATTCACCACCAGTCCAACTTTTGTTGCTTCACGTTTCAGGCGGGTGTACAGTTCTGCCACCTTTGCAAATGTTCGACCGACAATGTCCATGTCATACGCGAAGCAAATAAATTGACTGGATCTGTTAAAAATCGTTCCCCGGCTGTTACACGCGGCTCTCCGCATGACACCTTCTAGCGCAATATTGAACAACAGGCACGAAAGTCCTTGTCTTAGTCCCCGGCGCGATTCGAACGAACTGGAGTGTTCGCCCGAGATCTTCACACAGTTTTGCACACCATCCACCGTTGCTTTGATCAGTCTGGTAAGCTTCCCAGGGAAGCTGTTCTCGTCCATCATTTTCCATAACTCTACGCGGTCTATACTGTCGTATGCCGCTTTGAAATCAACGAACAGATGCAGATGGTGCGTTGGGACCTGGTATTCACGGCATTTTTGAAGGGTTTGCCGTACAGATCTGGTCCGTTGTCGAGCGGCCGTCAACGAAGCCGGCTTGATAACTTCCCACGAACTCATTCACTAATGGTGACAGACGACGGAAGATGATCTGGGATATCACTTTGTAGGCGGCATTAAGGATGGTGATCGCTCGAAAGTTCTCACACTCCAGTTTGTCGCCTTTCTTGTAGATGGGGCATATAACCCCTTCCTTCCACTCCTCCGATAGCTGTTCGGTTTCCCAGATTCTGACTATCAGTTTGTGCAGGCAAGTGGCCAGCTTTTCCGGGGCCATCTTGATGAGCTCAGCTCCGATACCATCCTTACCAGCTGCTTTATTGGTCTTTAGCTGTTGAATGGCATCCTTAACTTCCCTCAAGGTGGGGGCTGGTTGGCTTCCATCGTCCCCTAAACTGACGTAGTCATCTCCTCCGCTGCCTTGACTTTCACTGCCTGTACTCTCAGCGCCATTCAAATGTTCCTCGTAGTGCTGCTTCCACCTTTCGATCACCATACGTTCGTCCGTCACGTTTGCGGAAAAGCCATCAGAATCCGAGCACCAACCTCCACCGCGGTTAGCTCTCTTTTTTGCAAATTGAATATCTTTCGGATGCTTGATTTGTCCAATCTCCACATGTGCTTTACTATTGTATATCCACAGCCAAGCGAAGATGACGGGCGGATGCATCCATTTAAAGAAGCCTTACCTTTACCCCTCCCTGTGCCTTATACCGGGCAGACGCGTTCTCTTAAAGAAGGCATTATCAACTCCTTTCGCCTTATACCGGGCAGATGCATCCATTTAAAGAAGGCGTTACCCCTTCTTTCGCCTTATGCCGGGCTGACGCGTTCATTTAAATAAGGCATTATCATCTCCTTTCGCTTTATACAGGGCAGATGCATCCATTTATCTATTCAGTTTTGGTAATTGTGAGGCTAGTTCGTTGTTTGGGCTTACATTTTTCAATTCAAAGAGAACCAGGTAATATCTTGTTTAGAATTTTCCGGGGAAAACTTTTGTGCGAGCTTAAATAATTAAATTACACACTTAGTTCAGCTCGGCATTTTTTTATTCTTTTACCGAGATCCGCACAGCCGAGCACTCGGTTCGTGACTTTTTGCTGATATGTCAGCTGAAAAAGCAATTTGTTTGCTGCGGCACTCAAAGCAGCCGCTGCAATCATACGTCCATTTAGCGGATATATCAGCTAACGAACTTCAACCGAGATTTGCACAGCCGAGATCGGTGGAAAATTTTAAGTGTGTATGTCGGGTTCGGATCAAGTACGGGTTTACGAATGCAAAAATTCTCGGGTACGGTTCGAACCGACCGAATTAAATCATTAAATCTCAAAAAATAGCCCAGATTTCTGTAATTAAGCAGAAATCGTTAAATATTTTAATGATAATTATTCTAACAGAATTCCGCCAAATGGCATTCCGCGAAATGATTTTCGGTGAAAAGGTACATTCCGCGAAATATCTTTCGGAAAAAAGGTTCATTCCGCGAGATGTGTTTCGGAGAGTTGATACACTCCGCGAAATGTTTTTCGGCGAAATAGTATACAACCTTCAAAAGTATAAGATTGCTCATGTCGCTCCAAATCGCGTGACTAACATCTATTTTGCCGCGGCCTGGTAGTCAATAAAGTGTCAAACTTGGGGAAGGGTCGTTCGGCCGAAAACCATTTGGCCGAATGCCACTAGGCCGAACAAAACATTAGGCCGACACCCATCTGGCCGAAGTTATTTGGACACAAGGGTCATCCGGCCGAATAGGTCATTTGGCCGAAAGTGTAATTTTTCCGAAAAGGTATTTTGGCCGAATAAGACATTTGGCAGAATAGATAGTTTGAAAAGTGAGAAATGAGGAGTGAGAAGTGAGACGTCTCACTATCACTCCGCATTTCTCACTTCTCACTACTCACTTCGCGCTTCTCACTCCTCACTGTAAAAAGTGAGTAGTGCGAAGTGGGTAGTGAGACGTCGCACTACTCACTTCGCGCTTCTCACTTTGCACTACACACTTTTCACAGTGAGAAGTGGAAAGTAAGTAGTGAGAAGTGAAACGTCTCACTTTTCACACCATATTTCTAACTTTTCAAATGACCTCTTCGGTTAAATGACCCTTTCGGCCAAACTGACCCGTTCGACCAAATAACCCTTTCGGCCAAATGACTTTTTAGGTCTAATGGTCTGTTCGGCCAAATGGTAAATTCGGCCGACTTTTTTCCTTCTGCCAAATGATTCGACTCGTGGATTGTGTATTTTTCAAGAGGAATAATTGTTTGTCGTCTTATGTTACGGTGCAGACAAATAACAACATTATTTTCCCAGTGAAAAAAAAAATAATCCTCGTGTCGGGTAAATAATAAACTCGTTGTAAACATTGTAAGACTGAGTAGCCGTTCAATAAATATAATTAAAACGTACAGTCGACCCGTAATCAGTAAATTTGGAATGCTCCAAGTATTCCAAAACTTTTAAAGCAAAAACAAATTCCAGGAATTCTGGAAGCCTTTTGGAAGCACGGGAGCTCTAAATTCCTTCAATTTCTCTAGCAATCATCACGAGCAGTTCTTTTCTCAAGCAAGCTCTTCCTCACCCGTCCCACAATTGTATTTCAATGCTGCTTCAATCTGTGAATTATTGCTAGGGTGCTAGTGTTTATGTTCTTAAAATCTTCAGAAAATTGGGAAACTTCATCTCATATAAAACACATTGAACATAACAATAATTACGTCGGCTCTTCTTGCAAACATACGATCTGCTGAAAACCATAACAAACATAAAAAAACAAATTAAACTAATTCCCATCCTTCAATCTTAGATAGGTTGAATATTAGTGTTGCAAGATGCACAACCAGAACATTAATCCTTCTTTAAAAAAATGTTATTATTGAATGTAGAAAAACGTCAACAGCAGTTGAAAGCTTCTTCGAGTTACTTGAACTTACTCGGACTACAATTTTCAATCCATTTTCATCGACCTGAAGTAAGTTGTATTTGGCTGGTGGTCTACTTCAAACACTCATTGAATAAGACTTTCATTTGTTCATGGGCATTTTTTTCTCAACACAGCCCTACATTAGTTTCGATTAATGAGAAGGAACATTTATATGGTTTCCTATAAATTAAGTGCTTTTAAATATTATAAATACAATACTCACAAACGCAATCCTTCAGAATGAAGAATCGTAGATGAATTTGGTTTCGCTTCTAAACATGTCCAATGAATTGTTTCTTATCTCTAAACCCACAACGCTTCTTAGGCACTTTAAGAGCTTCAATTCAAATACGTAATTGTCTTAACTCGTCGAAAGAAATAGTTCCACCATCAACATAGAAAACAAACAGATAAATAAAAATACTCGCATCCACACACCCAAACAAACAGTAATGGATGGGGAGTACATCTGAATTCCTAAGGAAATACCTCGAGTCCAAGAGTTGTTTCGTTTCCGACACCACCTCCCCTTGTGCCGGCCCGCAGCAGCAGCGGCGCAGCGCGGCGGCGGTATCGTTTCCATTCGAACCAATGTCGGTCATAGAAAAATTTTCCCTCCGATATATATTTTTTTTCTATATTTTCTCCTCTTTGTAACCGTTATTGCCGTCTTCTCGGAAAACCACGGTCCATGGCCACGGTGAAAGACCGGGCGTTTATTGCTTTCGCTTCTCGGAAAAACGGAACAATTGATGATGACGGCTGGGGAGGGCACATCGGGCGGTCGCGCGCGGTGGAAAATCGAACCACGACGTAAAAACAATAATAGAAATGATCTGTCAACGGGTGGGGGATGCCTTTGAGCACTGACTGGCGAATGCTTAACACGTTCGTGGGAAATGAGTTGTCTATGAGTTTTGAAGCTGAGTAAATCATTAAATTAAAAAGTGAAATGTGTCTAAGGTCACTAGCCATTGATTATTTAGCGGAGAAACAAAAGTCCGACACGAAAAGAAGAAGAAAAGGCACATGTTCAAACACAACAAAATACAACACAAGGAAGAGAGAGGGTTCAGGTTGAAAATATGACCAAGTGCATAAACCATGCTTCTCCATAATCAAATTGCGTTATCTTACGTTGCGCAACATGTTCGATTATTATAATTTGTAACTTTTAGGAATAATTGTGGCGTTTTGCAGAATTTCCCCTTAGGTTCATATTGTGCTTGCCACGCGAGACATATCACGGATCGAAAACAATCGAATCGATTATCTTCGGTCGTTCGAATTGTCTCCCATCCTCGGTCGGATCATTATTAAATTCACTATGGTTTACTCGAGAAAACCAGCTGGCTATACACGATAGAAAATCTTTCACTCCAACATAAAACGATGAGCGTCAAGAAGGACCATGGGAAAAAGCGATTTTAAATCGTGTAGTCAACTTTAAAGAGTTTTTCTGAACCGACCACTCCAATGTGGGTGATAAGTTTCATCAGCCTGACAACCGGGTGGCAGCATCCCCTTCCGGGGCAAGGGTTGGAACGCTATACTTGCCCGTCTCGGAGAGGAAAAGTTTCAAAGTTTCATCAGACTAGTCGGCTTCTAAGCTTGGCCCGAGGACGAAGCTGATGGGTGTTGGTTGATTTTATTTTCCTTTCGTTGCAGTCATTCATAAGTTTACAGTTGTCGAGTAGGTATTTTCCGGTTGCGTCCGTTGTCCATGGAAACTGGCGGTTGGCTTGCAGAAAGGGCTTCTTCAGTCGGTCAGATCTGTAGGGGGAAGATAAAAGGTAGCTGAAGAGCAATTTGCCTTAGAAGTTCTTGATTGATACGATTCTCAACTAGCCATTTGTACAGGGTCTATGTTTTGTGAGAACTAGCATTTGGATTTTGGTACAAGAACTTCCTACTCTCGCATTCGAAAGTTTCCTTGCAAGTACCAAGTGATGTTTTTAATGCATAGGCTTCGACTTAAGAAAATTATTTCAAATACTTAGTGAGAAAGTTACACTACATATATAATTAATGCAGCTACGAAATGACTGACTAATACTTTGAGGGGTGCAAGAAACAAACGTGAAAGGCATCGACTTATTTTTGTTTATCAGTTTATTTTATTGAATAATTAATCGTCTATCTGGCTTAACCCTACTCAAAACACGCGGGAGTAGATCACTGGAAGCCCTCAAACACATAAAGTTCATAATCAAAAGCTTTAATTTCCTCTGGTCTAAGCGATTGATAGTTACGAACTTGTGGTTGGTTCCATTAAGTTTGACTGGAAGCACAGTATCGAGGTACCCATCTGTAGATTAGGGTCCG
>NW_026943760.1:0-20671 GCF_024139115.2 Armigeres subalbatus
TACTTCCAAGAAATAAATTAATTAAGCATATGCGGTATTTCGAAAAAAATCGTTTCAGGTGGTTCGAAACGAAATTCCGCGGAATTTCGTGGAATTTGAGCATGGCGAAATCTGATTTCTTGATTTCGTTTCGTTTCGAAAAATTACAAAAATTTCGCTAGAAAAAAACTAGCTTCAAACGAAATTTAACGGAATTCCGCGGAATTTTGAATCAAATTTAAATTTAAACCATACTTTATATTATCAAAAATTTTGGCTGCGCCGCTGAACTATATCGTAAAGTTGTTTTCAAAACTTTAGGTTAGGTACACACATTTTTCTATTAACGCTTACTACATAACCCCATTCTTAGTAGACAAATACGTATGTAGTTTTCTTCTATAAAACGTCTTCAGTGTTTCCAAGATTCAAATTCAAATTATGTGATATTTTTTTTACTATTTGCACAATATGAATGCGGAATCGATCGTGGGAATGCAGTGAATAAAAAAATCTACCTCGCCTATAAAACTAATGTCTGCACCGAAGAGCACAAAATTATTTATTGCGGAATCGATCGTGTTGTAGAAACTTATTAAACGAAATACATTGATCGTGCGTTAGATATGGGTTTGCGAAATTCATTCTGAAATACATAACTTTATGCATTTTAGAAAGGTGCACAGGATTCTTCTAGTGAGCAAATGTATGCTAGGGGAACTTCTCCGTTTTCCATCTCACTGTACATATATTCATCTCAACGTGAAACTAAGAAATACGGCAACAATTTCGTCGCTTCTTTTTGCTAACATGCGTGCACACTGCCGAAAAAAATCATAAACATAAGAAACGAATGAAGTACCTTTTCATTGCTTTGTTTTTCGTGGGATGAATATCGGAGCTATGAGATGAAGTCCAGGAGCAGTAACCCTATATGGAAAGGAAAGGTATTCTACCAGGATTTGCGTAATGCAAAGTACACACCAGTCAAGCAGTTTGACGAACATTGACTCCCAAGAAAACGCTTCGGTTGCTGCTTTGTTTGAACGTGTGTGAAGTTGTTCAAACAACCATTTGACAGTTGGCGGCTCGGTTGAAAAAAATTAAAACGGTTTGATTTTGGTTTGAGTTGTCGGGGGTGGAGTCAAGGTTCGCCGAACATGTTTGAGCATTTGTAGTGAAGTTGCATAAACTCCCAAATATTTTTTGATGGTTGGTGCTCGAGTTGGTGCTCCGGTCGTTCGTGTATGATATTGTTGGTCGAATAAATTGATTGTTCGTGTCGCTGTTGCTAAAACTTGATGGATGTTTGAATAAACGAGAGGTGGAGTCAATGTTAGTCAAACTGCTTGACCGTGTGTACGTTCCATCACAAATGTTCCATGTGCCGAGCGCAAGGTCACCGGAAGGATGCGTGTCCATAAAGAACAAAAATGAACGATCAAAAGGAATGATCAATTGGAAAGAAAGAGGCGAATGTGGCAACGCAAGGTGGGCAACGGAAATCGTATTCCGGTGTCGTTATCGGATTTGATGCAGCCAAACATGCAGCCGTCAAACATCATCGGATGCAGCGCAGAACGACGTAATTGAAGTGGCTGAGGAAGAAGTGATTGGATTGGATACCGATTCAACTGAACGGATGAAACCATTTGAAATTCCCGATTTAATGGTGGAACGCGAAAAACTAGCAGAAACTATGACATTCAAGAATAATATAGATCGGATCTGGTTCGTGAAGAAAGGAATCATGGGGTACACGGGCTCCTACAGAAAAATGAGAGAGGAAGAGGATAAAAATTAACTAGCGCAGTCTACGAGTCAGCGACAGCATCATTTGGTTACTGAAGGATCAATGGACCTCACGCAGAAATGTTTCTGAAACTTCTTCGGAATAATTAGTTCTATTATTTCTTATGTTTTCGGCTCCGTAGAGTTTATTATTTAACATCAGAGCCTCATAAATAAACAGATTGGTAAAAATGTGAGCTGTATATATGTAGACGAAGAATAAGAAGGAAATGGCTGTGACGCTCTTTTCAAATGTTGGTCTAGTAATATCAATTCTCTATCTGCGTATACGTTTGGCAGATGTGGATACATAACTGAGTATCCCACTAAATAAAAAAAATAATCTAAGCATTAATTTCCTAATTTTGAGCACGATACTATAAAACCAGGCTGACAAGACAATATGAATAGAGGTGTGTGCCGGTCCGAAAATCGTCGGCGGCGGCGTAAATCGCCGTGGAGATTTTTAACGTTTGTTTTTTTTTTAAGTTTTTTACATGATGTTTTTAAGACTTCAACGGGAGAATCTTTTACATTTCGTCGGAAAAATCTGATGAATTTCTCTCGAAAATTCTCTGAGCTTCTCCAAAATATTAATTTGAAAATTATTTTCGGACTTTCATGGAAACAACTTTGAAGTTTTGATAATTCTTCGGAATTTCCAAGGAAGCACTTTGGAATTTCCAAGGAAAATTGTTTGAGTTGCTACAGGAAAATGTTCGGATTATCCACGGAAAGTTTCTGTTGAGTATTCTTCAAAATATACACAGAAAATTCTTCAGATTTTCCGCTGGAGATTGTTAAGATGTGGACATCAACAAAACAAAATTAGATTTCAACAGCGAATTTAACATAATTTTCATAAGAATATCATTGGAATTTGCACAGGATTATTTTCAATTTTTTTGGAAAATTCTTCGGAATTTTCGATTTGAATTTTATGGAATCTAAACCAAAATTATTCAGAGCTCCAACGTGATTTTTTTTAAATTTTTTTTACGGGATACTGTTTGGTATTTCAACGAAAAATATCGGATTTTTGAAGGAATTTCTTTGGATTTCTACAGGAAATTTGTTGTATTGTAGAAATTCGTCGGAAAAATTCAAAACAAAATTATTAAAAAGAAGAAGGGTCGTTTGACCGAAAATCATTTGGCGAAAGCCATTAAGCCGAATAAGATGTTAAGTCGAATTAGTTGTTAAGTAGAATTGTTATTTGTTCGAAATGAACGTTTGGGCAAAACGGTTATGCAACGAAAACCAGTTTGGCCAAAATTTTCATTTGGACAAAGCACTCTTCCCCAATACGTCATTTGGCTGATATGGTCGTTTGGCTGAATAGATTATATGGCCGAAAATGTCGTTATGCCGAAATGGATGTTTGAGGTCAATTGATCAAAAATGATGCTTACTGTATGGTAATATGGTCAAAAATATCCAACAGTTTTTTTAGCTGAAAATGTCATTTTGCCGAAATGGTAGTTTGTCCGAAAAAGACATTTGATCGACTAGATCATTTGGTCGAAAACGTCATTTGGTGAAAATGGTCGTTTGACAGAAAAAATCCTTTGGCCCGAAAATGTCCTTTCTGCAAAACAAACATTTCAGCCAAACAGCATTTTCTGCCAAATGACCAATTCAGTCGAGCGACACTTTCGGTCGAATGCTTATTTCGGCCAAATGACCCTTTCGGCTAATTGAGCTATTTGGTCATCTGTTTTTTTCTTCAGCCTAAGGAACTGTTGCTAGATGTTCAGCCAAATGTAGTACATTAGCCAACCAACTTTCGGACTTACCAACAAACCACTCAAGCTCTAGCTGGAATAAGAACGAATGTCACAAGAGAGGATTCCCTTCACCGATTTCCCCTCTTTTGAATAAAAGTGACAAGCAGGGGATTTTTTGAAGTTTATTACCTCAGAAAACTATAAAACAATGAGAACTTCTGAGGTTATAAACCGCAAAAAAATCTTCTGCTTGTTACTTTTATTTAAAAGAGGGGTAGTTGATGGAAAGAATTCTCTCTTGCGACATTCCCCCTTTTGCCAGATAGAGCTTGAATTTTAGCTATAAAATCGACTCTCTACATCTCGATGTTCTATATATAGATATCTCTCCCTATGTCGATAGTTTTCTCGGTCCCGCCAAGCTACATACATTCGGGCCTTCTACATCTTGATAACCTACATATCTCGATGTCTTCTTCTTCTTATTGGCATCACATCCCTTACTGAGCATTGACGCCTCGCAGATACGCAGCCACAGCGAGGTTTCTAAGCCAAGGTACCATTTTTGCATTTGTTTATCATTAGGCTAACACGATGACACTTTTATGCCCAGGGAAATCAAAACAATTTCCACCGGGAATCAAACCCAGCCACCCTCAGCATGGTCTTATTTAGTAGCCGCGCGTCTTACCGCTAGGCTAAGGAGCGCCCCCTATCGCGATGTGTTCTGATCATTTTTTGTTCAAGTTTCTTTCTCTCTCTATGTCGAATTTCTCGTGCGAATTTCTAGGCTACTAGACCATCTTTGAACAATAACAGTCACATAAGCGCTTTAAGGCTCCCCCAAACACACGCGACGCGACAGTCGTGACGTGATTCTATCGCTTGGCGACAGCAATTCTGTCGCCGTTGGTATGGAAGGGTAAACAGAATATTGGCTGCAGCGACCCAACGATAGAATCGCGGTGACTAGTTGTCACCGTCGCAGCGATGAAATCGCTTAGGTTTGGGGGAGCCTTTATTCTCCTCCAATGTTTGTTGGGCATTCTTGCATTCGACAAAATGGCTTTCTGCCAAACGACTCTTCTCCGTTCAAAAAATCTATTTCAACGATATTTTTTTGGATTTCAACAAGAAATCCTTTGAAATTTACATTCGAAGTTTATCTTATATATCATGGTGGATTTCCAAAAATTCAGCGAAAAATTGTATGGAATTTTCAATGATATCATTGGTATTTCATCGAATCTTCGGATTTTCAACGGAAAACTCTGCGGATTTCTTCAATTTAGAATCGGCGTGGAAAATTTTAGACCACCTACGTGACAAATTTTTAAACGGTGGCGCCCCGATGCAAAAATGTCGGCGGAGGCGGAGTGCTAAAAACTGTCGGCCGCGGTGGCACACACCTCTAAATATGAAGTATGCTTCAGCATAATTATGTGCATAACCTTAAGTGAGCTAAGGTTTTAAACGAAATTTGAATCCATATATGAAAAACCCCAGAATTTCTATATTTTTATGTACTTGCTAATATAAAATTGATCAGATTCAGGAGCACACGCTCCACGATGAATTCCTTTGAAAGCGGCACAAATGCTGGGTATTATTGCCTTATCGCCAATGGTATATGCGGTGAGAATGCGGGGATTTATCACAGACTGCCTCTTCTGTTATTATAACTCTTAAAATAGTTATTTGACTTCGAAAAAGTGAAATCAGAATTGCGTAAAACCATTTTAATAAAAATTCCGCGGATAAAAAAAATAAAATTTCGTTTCGTTTGGAAAAATTTCGAAATAAATGATCCTTGATTTCGTATCGTTTCGAAGTCTCGAAAGTAAATCTGTATTCCGTTTCGTTTCGATCCGAATCAACATACAGATTTTAAATTTCGTTTCGTTCCGTTTCGTTAGGAAAAAGTGTGTTATCGCATACCCTTAAAATTAATTATTATTTTATGTTATTACAAATATGTACATCACGAAAATTAATCAATGATTCGACAATAATACATCGTTTTGCATCTTTGAAAAAGTTTACCAAGTATGCTTTATTTACAATACGCAAGATTCGTACACTTCTTCAACTGATAAACGCAATATACCGGCATGAAAAATCCTTAAACGCAATAAACCGGCATGAAACTTTTTTGAACACTGGTTGCCAAAATACGGCTGACGATTTTCACTTGAAGCAGCACATTATAATTGCCTTCCTTAGGGGTTGTCAAAAAATGACGTCTACAGTTTGAGGGGGAAGGTGGGCCAAGATTTTGTGGCAGTGCGCACACTCAGTATACAAAAAAGCGCGACAATGGTGGAAGGGGGAGTCTAAAAATCACAAAAAAAAGTGATGATCATCTTTGAATCACCCCTTACGTTTTTTTTCAAACGATTTACAGTGAAAAATGCACCAACACTTCATAGGCTGAAAAAGCATCCAACACCAGAGCTGAGATTAGGAAAATCAGCCGAACGTAAAGTCCATTTCGCAAGAAACTTTTAATGGATTATAATTATAATAGATTTATTATAATTATAATAGATTTAAACTTAAACCATACTTTATATTATCAAAAGTTCTGGCTGTGCCGCTGAACTAAATCATAAAATTGTTTTCAAAAGTTTATATTACACAAATTTTTATTTTCTCGCTTACTTCTTCTTCTTCAATGGCTCTATATTCCAACTGAAAGTTTGTTTGCTTCGGATTGCAAACCTTCACCGTTTCTCGCAAAGCTGCTTGAGACGCTTACTTCATAACCCCATTCAGAGTCGGCAAATACGTATTTAGTTAAAATCACTTAAATAAAGATTTAAAAAAAATACGTATTTAGTTTTCTTCTATAAAACGTCTTCAGTATTTTGCTAGAAATATCTAACGGAAAACAAAAAGTATCTTTCACTATTCTATCCTATTTGTGTGAATGTAATCAGATATGAATCAGATCAGTATAACTTTGTCAAAGAGGTATGGATTCCAAGGGCCCTTGTAAAGTCTTTTTTGGGCGTCTCTTTCTTTTCATGGACCGATGAATTGGAAACTCCGAAGCAAGTACCATGATAATAACTTTTTTTATCCAAAGTAGATTAAACAATTAATTGGTGAGCTGTGCATATTTGCTGTTTCTCGGCCAATCATAATTAGCAACTACGATGTGTACAGTTAACCTTCAGTCTGTGCTCAAAAAAAAACTATCGTAGTCTTACAATTAATTGCATATTATTCGGCAACTCGGCCGTACGAAAACCATTTTTTTGGTAAATATCTTGGCTGTGCATATGCACAGCATATGTTTCGAAATGGACAAATTGATATGAACTTTGCGAAAAAGAATCCACGTGTCTTGGATGGACTCGAGTAGGAGGTTGAGGGTTCGAGTCCCTCCAAGACACGTGGATTCTTTTTCGCAAATTTCATATCAATTTGTCCATTTCGACACATCTGCTGTGCATATGCACAGCCAAGATATTTATCGTAGTCTTATTTACAATGAGGAATATTCTATATATCGGAATATCTTGAGTCCCAGATCTTGAGTAGTCTAAAATAATGAATTCAAATATACCACCACCTAGCGGCCAAACTTTAAACTAATCAATACCTCATTTGTCATAAGACGAGTTTGTACAATCCCATTGAATTCCACCACTTAATTGTATCTTGACAGATACGTATTTTAACCTCAACAGTAAGGCCGTTGTCAGTGTCTCGTACTAGACTCGACTTGAAGAAAATGATCGCAGCTTACACTATTTATACTATGCGTATTCCTCCTGGATTTCTTTCGGAATTTCTCTTAGAGTTCCTCTAGGAATTCATTTTAAAGTTCTTCTAAAAATTTATTCTGGAGTGCCTCCTGAAGTTCCTCCAGTAACTCTACCAGAAACTTCTTCCGTAATTCCTTCAAGAATTACTTCATGACTTCCTCCAGAAACTTCCTGGGGAATTTCCCCAAAAACTTCTGGCATCCCTCCAGGGATTCCTCCAGAAACTTCTTTGGGAATCCCTCTCGACTCTCATATGGGAATTCCTCCAGAACTCCTGCGGGAATTCCTCCTGGAGTTTCTTTAACAATTCGTTCTGGGATTCCTCCAGAAATTCCTCGTGCAGTTCCTCCAGGAGTTCTTCCTGTAGTTTCTCCAGGAATTTATCCTGGAGCTACGTCATGGATGCCTCTTGGAGCTCCTATAGCTATTCTTCCTGAATTCCAGGAATGCATTTTGGTTTTCTCCAGGATTTTCTTCTACAGCTCCCTTATTTTTCCTGGGGTTGCTCCAGGATTTTCTCCTGGAATTTGTCCGGTGAGCTGGAATACAAAGGAGCGGTAACTCGGCAAGCCTCGTCGGATAAACGTACAACTCGTGCTAAAAAAATCAACTTTTTGCAACTAGTTGCACAAACTACTATTATATCTGGCAAACTGCTGCCGTAAAAACTTTGCGGTCACATTTGTGAAATACAATCTGAAATGCATTTTAAAAAGGTTCACAGGATAGTGAGCAAATGGTAAAATTTCGAATTTAATGGACCTTGATTTCGTATCGTTTCGAAGTCTCGAAAATAAATCTATATTTCGCTTCGATTCGTTTCGAATCAACATAGACTTTTCGAATTTCGTTTCGTTAGCAAAAAGGATGTTATCGCATACCCTTATTGACATTGTTATTGTTTTGAATACTTCTTCAAAGGAGTGAAGCAAGCGGAGTAAAAATATTATCACCGAAAATTTATCCGCGGCCCGGAAACGCTGGCCCTACAACTGGAACATCCACATCAAGAAGCACGGAGCCGAAACGTCCGACGGTACATATAGTCATAGGATTACAACTATTAAAGCTTGAATTACATAGTGTGGTTTGATGTCCTGATTATTGATTTCAACCCAAATCCTCTTTAGTGGAAAGCCCAAGAGCATAGGTGATCTTGTGATAATGGTACCGCTCATTTGTACTCCAGCTCACCGGACAAAATCCTGGGGCAACCCCAGGAAGTATTCCTGGAAGAGCTACAGAAGAAAATCCTGGGGAAAACCAAAATGCATTCCTGGAATTCAGGAAGAATAGCTATAGGATCTCCAAGAGGCATCCATGACGTAGCTCCAGGATAAATTCCTGGAGGAACTACAGGAAGAATTCCTGGAGGAACTACAGGAAGAATTCCTGGAGGAACTGCATGAGGAAATTCTGGAGGAATCCCAGAACGAGTTGTTAAAAAATTCCCGCAGGAGTTTTGGAGGAATTCCCAAAAGAGTTTCAAGAGGTATTCCCAAAGAAGTTTATTGAGGAATCCCTGGAGGGATGCCAGAAGTTTTTGGGGAAATTCCCCAGGAAGTTTCTGGAGGAAGTCATGAAGTAATTCTTGGAGGAATTACGGAAGAAGTTTCTGGTAGAGTTACTGGAGGAACTTGAGGAGGAATTCCTTGAGTACCTGCAGGAAAAATTCCTAGAGGAAATCCAGGATGAATTGATGGAGGAACTGCAGGTTGAATTCCTGGAGGCACTCCAGGATGAATTTTTAGAGGAACTTTACAATGAATTCCTAGAGGAACTCTAAGAGAAATTCCGAAGGAAATCCAGGAGGAATTCCTAGAGAAGCTTCAAGAGGCACTCCAGGATGAATTCGTGGAGGTATTCCTGAAGGAACTCCAGAATTCCAGAAGACATTTTTGGTGGAATTCCAGAAGGAGTCCCTGGAGAAAGAGGAGCAGTAGGAGGAACACCAGGAGTCATTCCTGGAGGAATTCTTGGAGAAACTCGAGGAGCAACTCGAGGAAGAATTCCCGAATGAGTTTGAGAGGAATTGTCATAGTAGTTTCTGAAATAACTGCTGGAGGAATTACCGGAGGACATCGCAGAAGAGTTTTCGGAGAAATTCTAGAAGGAGGTTTTAAAGGCATTCCTTGAGGAATTTCTGAAGGAATGTGTAACGGAATTCCCGAAGAAGTTTCTGAAGGATTTTTTGAGGAATTCATGAAAAAGTTCCTGAAGGAATTACTAAAGAAGTATAAGAAGAAATTCTTAGATAAACTCCAGGAGGAACTACTGAAAAAAAAATCTTGGAGGATTTCCTGAAAGAGCTCCAGGAGGGGAGTTTGCATTGCATTCCTTCGAATATAACAAAATTGCAATAATGTTGCAAAATACTACCGCAGAATAAAAATGAAACAAAAAATACAAAATTGGATTTAATTTATGGATGTTGTGATTCTTGTGCAATCTTGTCCTTCACTTCAACACAGCACCATTCAACACTTCGAAGGGACTGCATGTTAACTTAGCATAAAAACCATTGGATTCTAAAGTTTCGTACTCGGGTTCCCTGTTACATGATTGCACCATTACCGGAATAATTTGTGAGTTGTCAAAACATTAAGCGATGCTAAATCAAACATAAAGATCAGGGTTGATACGGAGTTCCTGAAATATTTTCCGCGCTAAATTCGCGCCGACCAAAATCAAATCCGCGCCATTTCCGCGCGAGGCAGAACTAAATTCTAATGTCGTTTTCGTTTTTGCGGTGTAGCTGCACCGGGTGTACACTTTCTGCACTGAAATTGTTCGTTTTTGGTTTTCGCTCTACACTCAAACCCCACTTTTTCGTGCACCGTACGGAAAGTGTAGCACGCATAAAATCGAGAGTGTAGCTTGTTCGAATGGTGGTGTTACCAATACAGCCGCATGCCACGTGCTTGTTGCTGTCAAATTCTGTTTTGTTTTGGCTTCGGTTTTGATGTACCGGGTGCGCGTTGGAGTTAGATTTTTTTAATAAAGTGGGAATGGTAATTGCGCGTTTTAATTCTATTTATCTAATACAAAATAAATAAAAATGTAGTTTTATGTATGTCATAAGAGAAGGATAATTAAAAACAGTGAAGGACATTTACTAATCGATTAGTTTATAATAGTTAAGCGATGAATCAAGGTAAAAGAAATTGCTTACATTCAACCAGTTGTATTGTATACTAACTCATGTTCCTGCTATTAAATTTTATCTTTCATTACCTTGACCATTGGTTTGAATATATTATTAGTCATGAAATTATTCTAATAAACAAGTTTTTTTTTGTGAAACTTGAAAATAGTTCCAAAATTTTGAACCAACATCAGAACTTGTTCTTCGAAGTATCTTTTGGAAAAATCAACTAGCTTGAGGTGAAGAATCATTCCATAAACTCTTTTGAATTCCAAGTTTTTGGTATTTGATTTTTACAACCTTTTCAGATTTTGAATATTCAGCTTTGATCTATTGAGATTTTGTTATTTTTTATTATCTTATAGAATCTAATGACTCAATAGCAATAATTACAGTCTTGCTTTGCTAGCTCACATTTTATTACATGGGCCACCTTTTAGTTGAGCCTTTGCTGGTTAATCCATGGAATTGAAAACGTAGTTGAGCATATTTAGCATAATTGAACATAATTTGTGAATTGTAATGTTTAAGTTGCAGTACATATGTTCAAATGGCTGACAGGTCACCTCTTAGAAATAAAATTCAATAGATTAGGCGATGTGTTATAGCCTATTCAGATTACGCCATTAATCTTAATAAATATCGTGTACAAGTGGAATTGAAAATTGAATGTATGTGGATGGGCATCAAGCTACTCTTTATCATATTTATTATAATAAATGGCGTAATTTTAAACGGCTATTAGCTCAATCAGCATATCATGAATGTACATTAGGGTGGCTCAAAAAACACTTTTTCAATTTTTTTGATGGGCCGCCCTCTTATTCGGTTCTATTTGATGTCCTGATGCTCTGGACAAAATTTCAGCCAAATCGGTCAACGATTGGGTGGTGCTAAACTCGTTGAAAGTTTATATGGAAAAATGTATGCAGAAACATCCAAAAACAGTGATTTGCAGTTGGACGGCACAATTTACGATCAAGAACAATGATAGTCATTCAGTTTTTGTAGAATTAAATACAGAATGATATGCTGAAAACCGCGAGGAGATTAGAGTTTATTAGGCAAAGATATAAGCATTTTACTGGAGTGTTGAAGGGGTGAATTTAGTTCTTTTCAAAGGTAAAAGAAACGAAATTTGCTCAAACCCCACTTCAGAGAAATGCTAATAACTTCCCGCATAATGAAAAACGACATACCATGCAGTCAAAATTACATATGCGTTATAAGATATATTGTCACTATTCGCTTCATTGTTAGCATACAATTTTAAGCTTGATTTACCATACCAACCCTACATCAACACTTACTGTTAATACATACCATGCTGTCGATGTGTAATTATATAGTTCTTCAATTGTACATCTACCAACTGATGTATGGTACATCGAAAATTTTGTTCGGAAAAACGACCGGATTTAAATGTTAATTATACTTAACCGGCTATTACTCATATGGTCATTTGGCCGTTTACAATCTGAGCTACTGTTGAAACAGTAT
This sequence comes from Armigeres subalbatus, assembly GCF_024139115.2. NCBI lineage: Eukaryota > Metazoa > Arthropoda > Insecta > Diptera > Culicidae > Armigeres > Armigeres subalbatus. Next base: position 11,916 of record NW_026943760.1, read on the forward strand.
ATGAGACTGTCCATTTATGGTTAACTACTATTAGTGAGACCATCGCTACAGTAACACTTATTCTCTTCAATTATAACAGATGCGGTCTAAGTATGGTCCATGATTATGCGGGTTAGGCGGGCAAACTCTAATCTTATCGCGGTTTTCTGCATAACATTCTGTATTAAATTCTTTAAGATCTGAATGAGTTTCATAGCTTTTCTTCGTAAGTTGTGCCGTCCAACTGCAATTCACTGTTTTTGGATGTTTCTGCATACATTTTTGCATATAAACTTCCAATGAGTTTAGCACCGCAAAAACGTTGACCGATTTGGCTGAAATTTTGTCCAGAGCATCAGGGCATCAAATAGAACCGAATAAGACGGCGGCCCATCAAAAAAATTGAAAAACAGTTTTCCCATACTAATTTGAGCCACCCTAATGTACATGTTTAACAAAATTAGTTTAGAATCGAGCTTAGAATGTATAAACTGATTCGAGCTTTTTTAATTCGTTTAATAAATATCTTTGCAAAGCAATATTTTATAAAACTGGAAAACTTTGGAAACCAATTTCATTTATAACACATTCTACTTTCCACTTAATTTGTGAGTGCTAAGAAAAATGTATGTCTCTTACGAACCGAAGTTCGCCGCATTGTTATATAATAGCAAATTAAAGATTAGTACAAACAAACGTTTCCCTAAGAATCCAACATTCTTCTTAAAAACCTGAAATTGCCCAAAAATTCCCAATGAAAACCCAAAAATCAATCTATTTGTAGTTTTGTATTGTGATTAATTGGAATATGCTTTTGCATATTTTTATACTTCCATCAGAAACAAAGAAGCTCTTAATAAATCATTGGCCGCGAAATTTTGCAATATTTGATTCGTTTTGAAATATCATGCATCGTTTTCATGATCTGTCAGACAGTGAGTACTGTGTTCAGCTTTAGATAATCGATGCAATTAAACAAAAAGTAAAAGTAAAATGTCTATAAGAGTGACACTATTCATACAATTTCAATTTAATCCCAACAAGAATGATTGGAATAACATACAAATTTCAAAGCAGGCAGCAAGAACAAGAACAAATATGACAAAAGCATGGAAGATGACCGATGTCACACATACTTTCGCAATCTTATTGGGACTGCACTGAAAATGTTCGTTTATGTGGTGCAAAATTATGCACTTTCCGGTGTAGCTACACCACAAAAACGAAAACGACATAAGCCAGTATAATGTCGTGTCCTCAGGAGACAGCTGCTTCCGAATCAACCGTCTCCAGCTGCTGCTCGATCCGCAGCAGCTCCGAAGCACTACTGCTTCCCGCGAAATACATCACAATTCACTGCGTTCAACTGTTACCTCTCGCATCTAGTACTATATACCCTCTTATTCAGTCAATATATTTACTCATACCCCTCTCAATCCCTACATCTTCCTCCTGCTCTACTCTTTTACAATTTTATTATTATTATTTTGCTCTGCTTTATAATGCCCAAGAACATCAATCTTACACCAAATACAGAAGAAAAAAAAAATCATCAACAATATTCTAGGCACATCCTTGCTTACAAGTTCTTACTATCTGTTTACATTTTCTAACACTGAAATCAAGTCAACCACTGATTTCAGCGATTTCGAAATGCAGTCATGGATAGAGTTTACCAGGCTCTAGAACATCAACCTTGCATCAAAATCAGAAACAAATCATCAACAATATTCTACGCAACTCATTGCTTACATGTTTCTCTCTTTGTTTACATTTTCTAACACTGAACTCAAATCAGCTATTGATCTCAGAATGCAGTCATGGATAGAACTTACCAGGCTCTAGAACATCAATCTTGCATCAGAATCAGAAACAAATCATTAACAATATTCTCACTCTTTGTTTACATTTTCTAACACTGAACTCAAATCAACTACTGATCTCAGAATTCAGTCACAGATAGAACCTTCCAGGCTCTAGAACATCAATCTCGCATCTGAATCAAAAACAAATCATCAACAATATTCTACGCAACTATTTGCTTACATATTCATACATTGGTACCTTCTCGGGAGAATGATTGTTTACTCTATCAGGGATTACTTTTCGGAAAATTGTTGTCTAGTTCACACTACTAATAATCTACACTTTGAAATCTATAGATTTAATCAACTTAGTTCATCAGCGCACACATAAAAATCTCCAAGCGATTTACAAATAATATATATTCAAATAAAATTTCTGCTTGTCTCCAATGTGAAATTTACCTTTTTAAGAAAAATAATTTTTATGGTGTCACACATTTTATTTTGGCAAACAATTTTTTTTTCAGTGTTATAAATGTCACAAACGAAACTTTATTATTATTGCGTTTCCGTGTACTTTTTTTTAAACAAAACAAGCACTCGCGTTTCCGATTTTTTCTCCACTTGCGACCGAGCGTATAATTTCGGGAGCGCCACTGATCATAAGGTACCGACTTAGCCATTGTCGTGTCCTCAAGAGACGGCTCCATCCGAATCAGCCGTCTCCAACTGCTGCTCGATCCGCAGCAGCTCCGAATCACTACTGCTTCCCGCGAAATACATCACAAAACTGAATGCTCACTTCGTTCAACTCAATATATTTACTCATACCCTCTCAATCCCTACACCACAATTTACCGAAAATCTTTTCTTAAAGTTAGTTTTCTATTATATTACTGATTCCAAATATGATTTTAAATTGCAGCTCAACACGTTTTTGTACCGACAAGTTGGAAATAGTACTACGAAAATCGCCGTTAATGTTACAACCCTTCTAGATGTCCTTATTCAAAAAAAAGTTCTGAGTCTAATTGAACAAGAACTAAACAACCAAAACTATTTCAATCAGCACCGCTTTTTGGGTGAGATTATGGTTTTGGCATATTTTGTTTCGTTATTCTCAGTGGAATTTTCGTTGATCGAACTTTTTGAAATACAGCAAAAGATGCATTTATATACAAAGAATGTTAAGGCCTGATTTGATCATAATTGATTATAGAAAAACTTAACAAATTATACATAACCTGCTGAAACCGCAATTTCTACTGCAGTAAATAATTATGGATCTTTGATGTAACTATTGACAAGACAAACTTGCGAAGAGATTAAGGAATTAGACAGCGCAAGTTCGTTTTTTTTACATAACTTGTGTATAACAACTATTTGTATTCCTAACTAACTAGACAATAATAGTACAAAATCTAACATAGTTGCTAAAGCTCCGTTGATTTGCAAGTCCTGACCTTAAAGCGTAAATTCTTACGGAAAATTTCAGTAACAACTTCTTCGGGAGTTTTGAAGAACAATTTGCGTAAACTACAGACAAAATTTGTACGGAAAGTTCTCTTTTAATTCTGACAAGTTTTTCTAGGAGTGCATGCAGAAACTCTGACAAGGTTTTAGCAAAAATCAATCTGCAATTTTTTGACTGGTATTCCTGAGTAGTCTTTTACTGAAATTACCTAATAATACCTCCAAGAATATCTGCAGAATTTTTTCCGAGAATTCTTTTAAAAATTCATCGTTTAAGCGCGGATTCACCCCAGATTTTTCTGCGGAGAATCCTTCGAGAATTCTTGCAGAAATTCTCCTGGAAATGTCTGCGGAAATTCTTCCGAGAGCATCTGTGGAAATTTCTACGAGTATTCTTGCAAACATAGTTGGGTAGAGAGAACAGGGTGTGAAATGTTGCCAAAGCAGATTCGATAGATACGGGGAATTGACTGATATCCCATCGTTATTAGCTGGTTATGGAACAACTTCTCGCAAGGGCAGCTGTTGTATAATTGGTAATACGTCCGTGTACTAAATGGAATAGTGTGGGTTCAAGTCCCACCGGCAGCCGAATCTTTTTTCGCAATATCTCTTAAAAACACCCTAAGATGGCAAACTTAACTATGTGTATCAAAATTAAACATCTTTTCCAAAAAAAAATTCTTGCAAAAGTTTGCCAGGGAATTTGTGCTGAAATTCAATTAAATTTACCCTGCGAAAAATCTTCAGGGGCCACATGCGGAAATCCGTTCATGAATTCCTACCGAATTTAGAAATTCGTGCAGAAATTGTTTGGACTTCCTGCGGAAAAACTACCAGAAAATCTTCCTAAAATTCAAGACACAGTATTGAGATTTTTTAACATAAATTGTTATGATTATCGCCAAAGGAATTTCTGAGGAAATTGTAACGTGAATTCTTGCGGAAACTTCTCTGAGAAACCTCTGGTGAATTCCTCGCGGGACTTTTTTTTTTAGGTAAATTGAAGGCGGTATTCCTTTCGATTTTTTAACAGTAATTCCTGAGGTCCTCTTTAGGCTGAGGAAATTCATTAAGAAGTATTCTGTGAAAAAACCTTCTAAGTTATACGAAAACATCGCTACTGAAAATACTGCTGTTTGTTTTAAATTCCTTTTGAAAAGCACCTTCTAATTTTTGAGTGAATTCCTGTGGAAGCACTTAAAATGAGGCATCTGAATCAAATTGTTGCGACATGATGTTTGTTTCGGACAATCCAAAGAGCGAACTAGTTTTTGGGTTGTGGAGTTGCTTTTAGCTGCAATATATATTGATTTCAATTAGTATTAAGTTCAAACATAGTTCGTAAGTTCAAATTCGCATGAATAAGCAATTTTACAATTTAGTTCATAATTTGCATGATTTAGTTATAAGTAGGATAACAAATTAAATGTTTAGCTTACATTTTTAGTCCCTTTTATGTGTGAATCCTGTCCAACAAACATTTAATATCAAATAATCTCACTTTTATTGACGGTCTCAACTTTGTGTGCTACGTGTGTCTCGTTTGCTATCTGTTTTGCACTGTATCAGTTTCAGATTGGATTAAATATGACAACAAGTGGCGCTTCGCTTCTTATAACATTTGTTTAATTTAAAAGATGCTAAAGAATGTAATGCATGTCATTGAATAAGAGCTTGATAATATCTGAAAAATAATGTGAGTTAGGGTAACCGTACCCTTAGTGGAGGTAGTGGGGTTTTAATGAGATTTATCATAATTATACACTTTACGATGGTTTCAGTTGATGTGTCGTGCTTTAAATGTCCTGGTCAATGCAACTTACCCTGAGATTGACTATTGAAAACAATGATTTTCATTAATAAAATTGACTCCCTTGCACCTATAGTGGTGCAACAGTACCAATAGTGGCGTCACTAAAGGAACAGTGTACCCATTAGTGGTGCAAGCAGTAGTTGGTAGTTGTTGATGTTAAATGAAATCAAACTTATTTTTATTAGCAAATTTATTAGTTTATCTATTGGCTAAGATACTATATCCGTAAGTTTCCCATAATTATGAATTAAAAAAATATTTTCTTTTATGGATGTACTAATACCTCCACTATTGGTACCGTTACCCTTCTTCTTCTTCTTCTTCTTCTTCTTCTTCTTCTTCTTCTTGGCATTACATCCCCACACTGGGAGACAGAGCCGCCTCGCAGCTTAGTGTTCATTAAACACTTCCACAGTTATTACCCGCGAGGTTTCTAAGCCAGGTTACCATTTTTGCATTCGTATATCATGAGGCTAGCACGATGATACTTTTATACCCAGGGAAGTCGAGACAATTTCCAATCTGAAAATTGCCTAGACCGGCACCGGGAATCGAACCCAGCCACCCTCAACATGGTCTTGCTTTGTAGCCGCGCGTCTTATCGCACGGCTAAGGAGAGCGCCATACCGTTACCCTATAGACTTCAAACTTTCCCGGCAAAATTCCCGGAGGAACTTTTGGAGAAATACCTGGAGTATCTCTAGTGGGAATTTCTGAAGAAACTCCTGGAGGATTTCCTGAAGAAAACTCCCGGAGGATGTTGGAGGTGTTGGGGAATTGCCGGAGGAGTTCATGGAGAAATTCTGGGGAGAAATGTGGGAAAAATTCTTGGAGGAAGTTCGGTAAAAACACTTGGAAGGATTCCTGGAGTAACTCCTTAAGGAAATCTTGGAAGAATGTCAAGAAGAATTCCTGAAAAAACTTGTGAAAAGATCAAAGGGGAATTTCCGAAGGAAAACTTGAAGGAATTGCTGGAATAGTTCCCGGAGGAATTCCTGGATCATTTCCCGAAGGAATTCCTGGAGGAGCTCTAGAAGTATTTGCTGGATGAATTACTGGAGAAATTCTTGGAGGAAATGCGGAAGGAATGCTTGGGAGAACTGCTGAAGAAAATTCCGGATTAATTTCTGGAGAAGCCACAGAAAATTTTTTTTTGGGCAACTGCAGAAGAAAGTTTTGAAGGAAACACGGGAAAAACTTTTGGAGAATTACCTGAAGGAAATCCTGGGAGAATTTCAATAATAGCTTTTGCTCCTGGAGGAACTTCCGGAGGAAAACCCAAAGTAATTTCCGAATTAAAACTGTGGGAGAATTTCCAGAAGAATTGCTGGTCGAGTTCCCGTAGGAGTTTCTGGAGAAATTTCCGAAATGAATTCCTGGCGTAGAAATTCCTAGCAAAACTCCAGAAAAGATGCATGAAGGAACTCCCGGAGGAATTCCAGGTGAAATCGTTAAGAAATTCCCGAAGAAACTCCTGGAGGACCTTCCGAAGAAATTCCTGGATGAGGTTCTGGAGAAATATCGAAGGAATTTCTGGAGGAATATTGAAGGAATTCCTGAAGTAACTCCTAAATGATTTCCTGAAGAAAATTCCGGGAGAATTTCTGGGAGAGTTCCGGGAGGAGTTTTTGAAAGAGCTCCAGAAAAAAATCTTAGAGAGAAGTCGATAAACAATTTTGGAGGAATACCTGAAGAAATTCCCAGAGGAATTTTTGGAGAAATTTCGTGAGAAACTTTAGCAGGAATTCATGGAATTCATTGGAGAAACTCTTGAAGGGATTCCTTGGAGAATTTCAGAAGAAGTTCCTGTATGTAATCCCAGAGGATTTCTTGGAGGAGCTTGAGAAGAAATTCTTGGAGGAAATGGTAATAGAATATGTGCATAGTTCATTAATAAATGATGCATGAATTAAAATCCTTGAGAATAGCCTTTTAAAAGATATATTCCAAGAAAATGTTCACAATGAAAGAAAACCATAAATGTAAAATACCAATTGCATAATATCTAGTTATTTATTGATCATCTTAGAAAAATCGCATTATTTAATAAATCACAGAAATCATTAATAACTACACAAACTTTCGAGCCGAGTGTTTTCCATTGGCTTATACATTTTGTATGATTGTTTGAAAGAATAAATGTTTATCTGATGCCGTCTTTATGCATGTTCGTGAATTCGTCGTTTAGATTTTTACTTAGCAATTCACCTGCTGTCTATCTACCAAAGCATTGGATCTTTCGTCTCAGATCTGGCTTATTAATAGTTTTCCTTTGCATTTCAAGTATTTTTCTCTAAAAAGTTTATTTGAAAATTCATTACTGCTTGATAGCAATAAAACGTTAAGTAATTACACCTTAGGTAATCTACTCTGAATAGAATACCAGAAACACAGGAAACACGTATGTTAGCTGACTACTTCAATAATTTAATACATCTTATAGCTCCTATGTTTATATCGAAAACTTAATTTATATCGAAAACAAAGCAATGAAAAGGAAGTTGATTTGTTTCTTATTTTTCTGTTTTTTTCAGCTGCGAGCATGTTAATGGTGAAATGGTGAGTTGACATCCGGGAAGGGGCGCCTAACATAGCTCTGGTCCTCATAAGTTCCAATACTCACGCTTCCTCGGGTCTTCCGATGACAATTGACTGCCAGCTAAGGGTTGCGTACTTAGCTGGTAGTGCAGCCTGGGCACTGTTGTCCTTCTGACATCAGCTAGAGTGAGAGGGTGGGGTCTGCCTAGGATGTGGTGGGGTTCGACAGTGGGCTCTGTTGAACTTCTATAAAAAGCTGCATGTGTCCCCAAGCAGGCCCTATCAAAGCGACCGTGTGCCGCTCAAAGCGCACTAGCCTAGTCCTGGTGTTGGGTGGGACTTTAAACAAATTTGACCCGACTGATCGAGCGTCTGTCCACCAAGGAGGTGCGGCTCCAACAGCGTCTGTTCTGGCAGCCAGCGGCTGAGTATGAAATGCTATTCCCCGGAAGCTATACCTAAGATGGCAGCCCCATCCCGGTGGATAGGGAACCTTGGGCCAACAACCTACTGTTCCCGAAACATCAATTTGTTCGAGAATCCGATAATGAAAGAATACGGACTGATTTTACGGCGACGACTCTTAGCGCGAAACAACGGACACGAATAGGAACATGGAACGTTTTAACCCTAGCCCAGCAGGGTAAATTGGCACAACTTGCCAATGAGGCACGCCGCATGAAGCTTGAGATCCTGGGACTGAGTGAAGTCCGTTGGCCATACTTTGGAGAACACAGAATGCCGTCGGGACAAGCTCTGCTATACTCTGGTTTACGAGGTGAACACGCTCCCCGGCATCGCGGAGTTGGCGTCCTACTAAGCGCTCAGGCACTCTCTGCGCTTATGAAGTTGGAACCTATAAGTAAAAGGATAATCGTTGCCAGATTTAGAACACGGGTCCGAAACCTTACTATAATACAATGTTATGCGCCAACCGATGCTGCCGATCTGCAAGACAAAGAGAACTTCCTTCTACAGTCAACTCAATGCCGTCGTAGATAAAATTCCGAAGGGTGATATCAAGATCTGTTTGGGCGACTTCAATGCGAAGATCGGATCTGACAACTCGAACCATCAACTCGAGCGCATTATGGGACGCCATGGTCTCGGAGCAATGAGCGAAAACGGAGAGCTGTTCGCAGAAT
>NW_026943761.1:0-25721 GCF_024139115.2 Armigeres subalbatus
CGGCAATACAAAACTACTCACCGGTGAGTAAAATCGAAATGAGCGAGTACTTGGCTGTTCTACCTGTCACTATCACACGCTTCGTTCGTGGGAATCCAGTTGAGGAATTTTCACTCTAATAGGTGTTTCGGAAGCTTGTTACGTCCACCTTGCTTGTACTTGCTTTGCTGACTTGGTTGGTCTTTTTGGTGTCCTTGCTGTCGCTGCTTTGGACCATGGCGCGCAGCTTTTCGATGACTTTGTCTTTCACATCACGATTCGCTTGCAGCTTACTGATGGCTTCTGTCAGTTTTGTTTGATGGCCTCCATACGGTTGCCAACTCCCGAGGTCTGATTGTTCTTGGACGCTTGCAGGTCCTTGACCATTTTCCGCAAAATTGCGATCGCATGGTCCTTGCTTTGGCTGGTTACTTGAGCGAATGAACCGGGTTGGCCGGATCCGGAGTGCGATTCAAACATTTTTCTTGCTGGGCCGTATGGGACGCCTTTTTTAAGCTTTATTCAAGTGATTTTTTTTAATGGCTAGAGTTCATCACTGAAATATGGAGGTTGGATGCTTGCAGAATTTGCAGAAGGATCGTTCGGGGCATTGTGGGCGGTTGATGGGTTCGTCAGTCGCCATTGAGTCGTCCGCTTCGAACAGTTGCCACACAGTTGATCTGTATTTGGACAACTCTTGCCGGTGTGTCTAAAATTCCAACACCGGAAACGCCTCATGGGATTGGGGTAGTAGTTCCAGGTTGGGCATCTGAACCAGCCGAAGTTAACTTGGCTCGGGATAACTGTGCCTGCGAAGGTCAAAATAATCTTCGGTGTGTTGGCCAACTTACCGCCAGAGAGTCGCTTCATGATCCGGTGTAGCTCCTCCACACCTTGCTTCTCCAGTTGCTTCAGGAGGTAGTCATCCGGGAGGTCCTTGGCGCCCACATTCTAGTCCACGCATCGGACGGAGTTCAGTTGAGGGTGTTCAATTACCTTCTATTCAGTGCCGTCTTTCACGTTTGTTTTTTTCGCTTTCTAATCAGAAATATTTTCCAAAAAATTTTCGAAAAATAAATCCGTGATCTACAGTAATGCAGGTATGGACGATATCAAAAAGAGTAGGAAATGTGAGAAATGGTTTAGGAAAAAATGCAAATATAAGGTTACTGTCCTGGACTTCTTCTCATAGTTCCGATATTCATCCCACAAAAAAAAACAAAGCAATGAAAAAGTATTTGATTTGTTTCTTATTTTTGTGATTTTTTTCAGCAGTGAGCATGCATGTTAGCAAAAATAAGCAACAAATTTGTGCCGTATTTCTTTGTTTCGCGATGAGATGAATATATGTTCAGTGGGATGGAAAACGGAGCGGTTCCCCTACTTCTCATCTATCGAATTGCCTTTTGAACGCATCGCACGGTACGTTTCTTGAATATGTGACGCAAAGAGCAGCCGCTATGCTATGTCTAGAACGGAATGGAAATCTAGAACGGAATGGAAACTAATCAAATCAGTTTTCAGTTTCTTTAGCCTAATGCCTAACAGTTTTAAATTTCTTCATTTGAGAACTGTGTAGACCGGTCATACAGTTAACTGTATCATTCTCATTCACATCAGACCGCATCGTGCTTTCGTGCTGTGCGGTTCTTTCTCTCTTTGCGGAAGGAAGTTTTTAATACTACCCGAAGCTATTTTAATTTCAACGGTGCTTCTTAGCGCTATTTGTACCCACTGATCCCGTTACGATCTTTGCAAGGACCCGTGCCTTCGTTTTACGTTGGACCCGTTTGCGGAAGTAAAATTCCGACAAGCGGTGGTAATCCTGCAGGGACACCGTTCTGGGAAAAAACCTCTTAGAAGATCACGTCTCCTCGCTCAGCCATGAGCATTAACAAAACAAGAGGAAGGGTGAGTCTCTGCCTTCTCCACTTCCTTCTAAGAATCAGTTTCAAGACCGTCCTGCCAAAGCGCGGAAAAAATAGAAGGAAGCTGGAGACTTCAGATATTCCTTCTAACTCTAACATCGGAAATAATTCTTCTCCTATCGAACTGAGCAATCAGTTCGATTTGATTAATGATGAAATTGAGCAAATCGAATCTACCTCTAGCCCAGGTGATTCGATTCATGCGAAAAGCAAAGGATTCCGCCAATTGTGGTATCTGTTGCCGAGTTTTCTGGCTTCCGGAATGAGATTTTGAGTAACCTTCAGGGATCAAGGTTTCATTTCAGATTGCTAGGAAGGGTGACTGCCGCGTTTTGCCGGGATCCTTTGACGATCGCAAACGTCTTCTTCACTATTTAACTGAGAAGCGCCATAAATTCTTCACATACGACGACAAAACTGAGCGATTGTTCAAAGTCGTCTTGAAGGTCTCCCCAGTGATGACAAATCACTGGATGAGATTAAATTGAAATTTCTCAATTACTTGGATTTTCACCAGTCCAAGTAATTAAGATGAAAAAGAAATCCCATTCTGGTACTTCCCAGAGGGCATTTCTCAAGAATTTTATTTAGTTCATTTTAACAAAAGTGAACTAAATAATATGAAAAGTTTGGAAAAGGCCTGTATTATGTCTTATGTCCGTGTTACATGGGAACATTTCCGCAGGCCTGGGGAAATTTCCAAAACCCTACCCAGTGCCGTAAGTGCCAAAAGTGGGGTCATGGAACCAAACATTGTCACATGGATGCTAAATGCATGATTTGTGGTGTAACCTCTCACGCCAAGGACGCATGTCCTGTGAGAGAAGATTCCAATAAATTTAAGTGCGCAAACTGTGGGGCAATCATAAATCCAATTTCTGGGAATGCCCTTCACGCAAAAAGTTTTGAATTCCCGTGCAAAATTGATGACGGGAAATTCCAATCGGATCCCAGATTCGACGGGTAGAAATTTTTCAAACGCTCAAATTTCGAAACCGGTTACCGGTCGAGCAATTCATACCCACCACAATTCACAAACAAATTTTGCCGCTCGTCAACGGGTAGCAAGCACTTCAGTAAATTCAGTAATTTTTCCAATGTACCTACGTATGCAAACATCGCTGCTGGTAGACCAAATTTCTCTTCTCAAAATGAGGTTTATACCCATGTCCCAACGGAAAATAACGGTCATGTTGCCGACTCAGGTAGCATGACTGCTTCCGATTTTGATTTTTTAACTGAACAATTGCATCACATATTTGATGCAATGTTCAAAGCAAATACCATTCCTGAAGCTGTTCAGGTTGGTATAAAGTACACACAAAAAATTGTTATCGGACTCCGTTTCAATGGATCCAAATAATTGTGTGAAAGTTCTAAATTGGAATGCCCGCTCTCTAAAGGGTAAGGAAGATGAATTATTCAACTTCCTTTCAGTTCATAATGTGCATATTGCCATTATAACTGAAACGTATTTAAAACCAGGACTCTCCATTAAAAGAGATCCAAACTATTTTATCTACAGAAATGATCGTCTTGACAGCGCCTGTGGTGGGGTCGCCATTGTCATTAATAGACGTATCAAACATAAATTATTTTCTTCGTTTGAAACCAAAGTTTTTGAAACCTTGGGAGTTTCTGTTGAAACAAATTTTGGACAATTTTCCTTCATTGCAGCCTACTTGCCTTTTCAATGCAATGGGCAGCAAAAGAATTTGTTGAAAGCTGATCTTCAAATTCTGACACGCAACAAATCAAAATTCTTCGTAATTGGTGACTTCAATGCCAAACACCGTTCATGGAATAATGCTCAAAGCAATTCCAATGGTAAAATTTTATTTGAAGATTGTTCTGCGGGATATTATACTATTCAATATCCCAATGGACCAACTTGTTTTCTTCCAGTCGAAATTCTTCTACACCTGACTTAGTTTTAACGGATTCAAGTCAGCTGTGTGGCCAATTGGTAACTCATGCTGACTTTGACTCTGATCACCTTCCTGTGACATTTGAAATCTCACAAGAAGCCATTTATAATCCAATCAGCTCTACTTTTAATTATCATAGAGCTGATTGGGATTCTCTCAAACGTATATCGATAGGAATTTTGATGTTGATATTCCTCTCGATACCAAAAGTGATATTGATAATGCTCTCGTATCTTTGACAAATTTAATTGTCGAAGCCAGAGGCATTGCAATTCCGAAATGTGAAGTTAAATTCAACTCCATTATTATTGACGACGATCTTCAGCTACTGATCCGTCTTAAAATGTGAGAAGAAGGCAATACCAAAGAACTCGCGATCCCGCGTTGAAAGTTATTTGGCGAGATTTGCAAAATGAAATTAAAAAACGTTTCGCTATTCTGAGAAATACCAACTTTGAGAATAATGTCTCGAAGTTGGATCCCAGTTCGAAACCCTTTTGGAAATTAACGAAAATTCTTAAAAAAAACCTCAAACGCCAATTCCAGCGCTCAAAGAGGGAAATAAAATTTTATTAACAAATGGCGAAAAGGCTCAAAAACTTGCTCAGCAGTTCGAGAGTGCCCATAATTTTAGTCTAAGTCTCACTTGTTCAATTGTTCGAAGACATTCTCTATCAAGAGAATGTTTTTGACCCTTCGTTGGGAACCAATTTGGATGAAGTGAGATCTATTACTAGAAAATTTAAAAATATGAAAGCCCCGGGTGATGATGGTATTTTCTACATACTTATCAAAAAACTTCCTGAGAGCTCTTTATCCTTTTTGGTTAATTTATTTAACAAATGTTTTCAATTGGCATACTTTCCAGATAAATGGAAAAACGCCAAAGTTGTTCCAATTTTGAAGCCGAACAAAAATCCAGCTGAGGCTTCTAGTTATCGCCCAATCAGTTTGCTTTCTTCAATAAGCAAACTGTTTGAAAAGATCATTTTAAATAGAATGATGGTTCATATTAATGACAATTCTATTTTCGCTGATGAGCAATTTGGTTTTCGCCATGGGCATTCAACCACTCATCAGTTATTAAGAGTTACGAACTTAATTCGGCTCAACAAATCTGAAGGATATTCGACTGGAGTTGCTCTTCTTGATATAGAGAAAGCATTTGACAGTGTTTGGCATGAAGGTTTGATTTTAAAATTGATGAATTTTAATTTTCCTCTGTACATCATTAAACTGATCCAAAATTATTTATCAGATCGCTCACTACAGGTAAACTATCAGAATACTAAATCTGAGCTGGTGTTCCCCAAGGCAGCATATTTTTACTTCTGACTTACCTGATTTACCACCAGGGTGTCAAAAATCTTTGTTTGCAGATGACACAGGTCTCTCAGCCAAAGGGCGTAGCCTTCGTGTCATTTGTAGTAGATTGCAAAAAAGTTTGGATATTTTCTCCACTTACTTGCAAAATGGAAGAATTTCCCCGAATGCTTCCAAAACTCAGCTTATAATTTTCCCACATAAGCCGAGAGCTTCTTATTTGAAACCTTCTAGCAGACATATTGTCACTATGAATGGGGTTCCAATTAATTGGTCTAGCGAAGCTAAATATTTAGGACTTCTGCTAGATCAAAATTAACTTTTAAAAATCACATTGAAGGCCTTCAAGCCAAATGTAACAAATATATTAAGTGCATATATCCACTTATAAACAGAAAATCAAAACTTTGTCTTAAGAACAAACTTTTGATTTACAAACAAATTTTAGACCTGCCATGTTGTATGCTGTTCCAATATGGGCTAGTTGCTGCAATACCAGAAAGAAGGCACTCCAGAGGATTCAAAATAAAATTTTGAAAATGATTCTGAAGTTGCCTCCGTGGTATAGTACCAATGCACTTCATAGAATTTCTAATATTGAGACATTGCAACAAATGTCCAACAAAATAATTTCCAATTTTAGACAAAAATCGTTGCAATCTTCTATTGCAACGATTAACTCCTTGTACCCTTAGTATAAAATAGGTTAAGTTTAGTTTAAGTTGAAAACATTGTAATTCCTACATGGTTCAATTCAACCAGAGGAAAAATTCTAACTGCCAGAGGCAATTGAAATGTATTAATAATAACTAAAAGCGTAACATAGCAAATAAGGATGATAGTGTTAAGAAAACACGGAACACCTAGTCTAAGAGATGAATGCATGTATTAGATAATTAGCAAATAAAATTAGTTAAAAAAAAAAAAAAAAAATTCTCATTCACATGCCTAAAATTGTGATTCTCAATGGCATTGAAAAAAAAAAATCTTCACTGGTCTACTGGTGACTCAAATCCCAAACAGACTCATATGCCGAACACTCATTACATGAAGATTTATCTGAAGCACTTCGTTATTTTTGCATAAATAAACGAATTTTCTCGACAGGCATACATATCAAGAACATTAAAATTGTCCAATATCGGAATAACGTTGAAATTTTGAATTTTAGTGCTTTTAAGGTGGTGTTCGGAATTTGAATCAAAGTGTTCGGCATTTGATACAAATTTCGGCAAAATAAAATCATTCAGTATTGATAGTTACAATCAATAAAATATGAATATCAAGCGCTTATATAAAAGTTCTATTCTTTCGCTAGCTGATGAAAATTTTTTGGGTTGGAAACGACTTCCCTGAGCAAAAAGTTATCATCGTGTTAGCCTCATGATACAAATTCAAAAATGGTAACTTGGATTAGAAACCATGCGGTTAATAACTGTAGAAGAACTGAAAACTGCTGTGAGGCGGCAATGTCCTAGAGTGGGATGTAATGCCAGCAAATAAGAAGATCTCCGGATTGGCAAACATACGCTTTTGCTCGCTAGCTAGCTGGACAGAGAAATGTGCTGTATGGGGAACAATTTTATCATCCCTCCATGTACAGCGATGACCTTTGCTTAAAATATTGCAAAACCATCACGTCAGTTGCATCTTTGGAATGAAAATAAGCCGTAAAATTAACTCAAAAGTCCCATAATTTACTGTGCCCCACTGTTGTTAACTTCGTTGGCATGAAACTAGGTACATTACCAAAAAATAAAAATGACGGACCCTCATTCTGTGTGCTCATATTGTCAGGTGGTCATCCATCGTACCGTGTCCGGTCAACCCCTACGGGGACCATTATCGTCAAAATATCGTATGTTCATGTACTCTTTTCACAATCGGCAGGGAAAAAAGCAGATCACAAGAAACCTACATGAAATAACAGGCCGGCATGACATGCGCCGGTTCATCATATGCGAGAGCGATTGAGTCGAGGGTATTTACGTGCGCGAAATTGAAAGTGGTCTACCTTGAAGCTTCTTCGGACTATGCCGCCCAAAAAAAAAGGAAGAAAAAAATAAAACAAGCGCGTATCACCACATTTTCTGGTGAGACAAATTGCCTTATGATTCCCGTACGGACTCGTATAGGCAACTGGCTGCCCTTGCGGGCGTTGGATATCTCGTGATGACATTTACGTGAGGAAGGTACGGCATATTAAGCTCAACCTTAATCTATACTTTTCATTCCATGCTTTTTCATCTCAAACTTGATCTGAACGTGTTTCTTGTTGGTTTTCTGCGCCGTTCAACCTAGAGCGTCGACATGATGGATCAATTATATTGTCGTTCGTTTAGGTCTTTCCGTGACGACTTGCTGATATTATTTCAATTTTAAGGGGTATTAAATACTCTTTTAAGTTCGAATATAAACTATCATTGATTTTTAGGGTATTTATAGTGGTATGCAGAATTTCTCTATTTTTATGCCTATTTGTCATTCAGAATTGCCTATTCAGAATTAGTTAAACTGATTGATTTAGCCAGTCTGAGCGTATTATCATAATTACATAACAATAATTTCAAAATCTATGTTTTCAATAATATTAAAATTGTTCTGAGCTTTTTGTGGAATGTCTTCACTTGTCATAAAACGAGTTTGTACTGTCCAGTTTAATTCCACTACTTGATTGTACCTTTGACAGATACGTATTTTTACCTCAACAGTAAGGCCGTCTTCAGTATTGAAGTCGAGTCAAGTAAGAGACACTGAAAACAGCCATACTGTTGATTTCGAAATACGTATCTGTCAAAGGTACAATAAAGTAATGGAATTAAATGGGATAGTACAAACTCGTCTTATTACAAGCAGATTTTTAAATTTGTTGCGTTATTAGGAAAATTTGACCAGCTTCAATATACTGTCGTGGGGGGTGAGAATGGGTCCCGACAATTTGGAGGTCGGAGGTCGTTGGAAAAGTTATCTTATAATTTAGTTTTCTTGCTCAAAGATACATTAAAGAATTATATGTAGTAGAAACAGTGACCCATCCGCAACCCCAATACTTGATAGTACCACCTTCGACGACGGTATCTCAATCCATACCAGCAACCCCATATTAGCTCTCGATTTGCAAATTTTTCACTACATACAACGATGAACTCGACCACCATCAGTGGCTCCAGTAAAGCTCGACAGGCTGTGCAACATTTCCAGTGAATTACTATAATAGTTGCCACTGTGCTGCGAATACACTATTTACTGCGTCGGCATATGTAATTTGGACAGCATACCTCAACGCTCTAGCACTCATAAACGTATCACCATTGCGAACGGGCGTGGATCTGTGCATTGCACCGTATCGGTCAATATTTCAATCTGTGGTTAGGCTAGATGATATAACTGAATTTTTCAGTGCTTGTTTCTTGTGCTCAACTGTATTTTGATAATAATTGGGCTTATAAAGAATCGAACAACTTAATAAAGCCGTTTTGTAATGATCATGAAATTTACAAATGAGTGCTCGTGGTTATTTTAAATTAAAATTCCTTACATCAATTGAAATTCTCTAGCGGGGCGTCATCTGATGATCTTTTCTGTATTTCCACATTTCGCATATTCTACACTGATCTCAAACATATTTATCACCATCTACCGCACCGTTTCAAAAATAGCCTACCCACTAATGTCATTAACTTTTCCAACCGACAATGACGGAAATGGACATGTGAATATATATTGCAAGAAACAAAAATAAAAACGAGATCGAGTTTCCCACTGGAAGCTGGAGAATTCAAGGTTAGTAGCCACACACTCCACGGGTTACCGCCACGAACAGGAACGAAGCACATGCTGTAGATTGTTGTTGAGTTGCCATATCAGGAGATGATCTTGTTGGCGACGCCGCGGTGTCGTAGTGCACCCACCTGGTTCTTATCTGGAGAGTACATATCTGATCAAACGCCTTTTTTTTTGTTCGATCGCTATTTCTATTTTTGAAAAACGACTTTTCGTTCGGTTGTCAATATTGGGTATGCGGAGGAGGTCCAGCTAATACATACAGCATCGTTCATTCAGTTTTCTCTAATTGGAGCGTGGGTTTGGGTCAGAATGGCTTTTGTGGGAAACAGGTTCCAATCGGTCGCTGGTGTAGGCCATTTCACGCTGGATGATTTTAGTTCGCAATGTATTCGGCTGAATGATGAGGAGACAAATCCCCTGTATGGTGATGCCGAAACCTAATCTGATGTTAATTTGCTTTGGATCTGCGCTGGTTGAATATTCTTGTGTAGCATGCGGTTCGTTCAAAGCTTTGATTTCGGATTGGCTGAGTATGCTTGTGTGTTCTGCGAGATAATGCCAGCAGTGAATGTAGTTTTGTGGGATTGTTGTGTGTATGGATGAGTCAGGTGACTGTGAGAAAAGATATTTATGTGATTCCCCAGTTCAGTGGTTTATCACGAAGCTTTATTCAGCGTAAATTTACATATGAATATGGGAAAGTAATTCTATGTGGCAGAAAAAAATATTTGCAGATCACTTGTTTTATAGTTCTGCTACAGAGCTGACGATCGGTAACCGCATACAAGTTTAAATATTAGTAAAAGTTGTTATACCTACTATCATTGTAAAAGTTCAAGGCTATACAATATAAAAATCATTTATTCCATAGTGATGGGGCCTGTAATAGGGTTATGCGCTAATTCGACCATGGCGCTAGTATCCGTCATATCAAATTTTAAATCACTAAATACTCGCGAATCGTAAACTAACATAATGAACTAATCATCTGGCGAGATAGAAAAAAGTGTACACTACGATCTGCATTCATTTAAATTACATTCCGGTGTTACTTACTTGAAATACAGTTAAATTTAACTTTGAGACTGAGACTTTTTGCACAATTTCCTACGTTATCCGTGCGACGAAGGAAAATCTAGTTCGTTCACTGCTGTAGAAGACGCGCAACATCGTCACCAAAATCAACGTAATTCACTGATTTTCACCGCACTTTTTCACATAAATTTCTCACTGCGCACTAAATAAAAGCAATGTTTATTGCTCAAGTGAATAATAATTGAAAAATAACTGCCGGAAGGCGTTCAAATGATCTGTTTTTTCAAACTTTGGAGCGTTTGAAATTTATTTTTTTCGTCGCTCTGTTTATAGTCGAAAAACACGTTGCCAAACTGGCGGTTTGAACTGAAATAATCTTATGTTACACATCTGATAATACATTATGCAGTCAATGAAAGTGGGGTTTTCAATTATTTTCCTATAATTTACTATAATTAGCGTAATAAAAGATAGGTCTTCCAAATATATATTTTCATACACACTCGCCATTCATACTAAAATTTCTCACCATTCCAAAAGTTTGAAATTGGAAAAACAATTTCATTTTAGAAATTTGTTGGCAGCACTATCCACGTGCATGTTAAGCTTATGTGTTAGTAGTTTGACAGACTGAGGCACTTAACTGAATAGGGCACTGCACGGACTGCTTTGTCTCTTTTTCGCTGCAAAGAAATTTGAAAACAACGAGGCCAATAAACGTCAAATTTCCTGAAGAACAAAAGAGCAAGAGATGTTTCCGTGCAGTGCCTTATGGCAGTACAATCAAAACCATTTTTATGCGGTCGAAATGGGATTACACTTGGATTTCTTTTTAAGGGTCTGTCTCATTTGGATAATTAAACCGAAATTAAACTTAAAAGTGACATTTCAATAATTATTGAATAACCCTGCTCGCAGAGCAAGATTACTTTTGACATATATCGAATCATTTTCCATCGATGTCCTATTGGAATTGCTGGGTAGCACCAGCCATTCTTATAACCGGGTGATTTTTAAAATATTCGAACTGTCACTTTTAAGTTTAATTCTCCAAATGAGACAGACCCTAAGAAAGTCGAGTCAAGTACGAGTCACTGAAGACGACCTTACTGTTGAGGTCGAAATACGTATCTGTCAAGGTACAATTAAGTGGTGGAATTAAATGGGACTGTACAAACTCGTCTCATGACAAGTGGAAATTTTTGTTAACTGGAACCGGAAAAATTCGGTAAAAAATTGATTTTCGAAATTGACCGACATGATAGTTATTCTGCATAAGGTCACAGATAGATCGTCCAGTTATCCAAGAAATGGCTTAAGCTCTACAGTCAGGAACAAAGATCCTGTTTGCAATCCTGTTTTAAGAATGGCACATGCTCCTTGTGGCACAGAGAAAAGATATGGTAGTCTGGTAAGTCTAATAGGGTACATGTGCCCCTAGGTAAGCGTGACACCCAGACTGACAACCAGGAGCTGAGAGCTATAAAGAGCATCTGGTCGGTCAGCTGTCAAAAGCGCAAGTGAGCAACGTTGTTGATTAATTTTGCTGTCGTTTGATTGGAATGACGTTTTATTTCAATTGATAATTCAATAGTTAAATTAAGGTATCTGTTAAAGTACATGCTTGTGGGTGGAACCGAGCGCGACAGGGTCCGCCTGGGAAGCAGTGTTACGATAGACGGGGATACCTTCGAGGTGGTCGAGGAATTCGTCTACCTCGGATCCTTGCTAACGGCTGACAACAACGTTAGTCGTGAAATACGAAGGCGCATCATCTGTGGAAGTCGGGCCTACTACGGGCTCCAGAAGAAACTGCGGTCGAAAAAGATTCGCCACCGCACCAAATGTGTCATGTACAAGACGTTAATAAGACCGGTAGTCCTCTACGGACATGAAACATGGACAATGCTCGAGGAGGACTTGCAAGCACTCGGAGTATTCGAGAGACGGGTGCTTAGGACCATCTTTGGCGGTGTACAAGAAGACGGTGTGTGGCGGCGAAGAATGAACCATGAGCTCGCCCAGCTCTACGGCGAACCCAGTATCCAGAAGGTAGCTAAAGCCGGAAGGGTACGATGGGCAGGGCATGTTGCAAGAATGCCGGACAGCAACCCTGCAAAGATGGTGTTCGCTTCCGATCCGGCAGGTACGAGACGACGTGGAGCGCAGCGAGCGAGATGGGCAGACCAGGTGCAGAACGACTTGGCGAGCGTGGGGCATATTCGAGGATGGAGAGATGCGGCCTCGAACCGTGTATTGTGGCGTCAAATTGTTGATTCAGTGTTATCTGTATAGATGTAGACTAAATAAATGAATGAAGGTATCTGTTCCCATATTAATAACAGCCCGTATATTAATCCCAACCATCGATAAAGCAAACGAAAAATCAATTTAATCACAATTTCTCACATCGTAGGTACACAATAATGGATGGAACACATTCCTGAATGTTTGGAATATTGTTCAAGATTTTGTTTAAGTAATGTTTTAATTCACAAGAATCAAATTTTAAAAAGATAAAATTAAAAAGCACTTTTCGTTTTCCTACCTCTGAACTGATGGTTTGATGCACTGCTCGTAGCAATCGATAGCAGATTCATCTGTTTTCACGCTGTTGTTTTCCACTCAATTTCAAGCTAACACAAATGTAACCATTCAAAATTCACTTCACAACACATAAAGCACATCACATTTTCACTATAAATATAATTATATTTCCAATCTGTTTACATGGCTTCCAGTACTTTCAAGGGTTGCTGACCTAGATTTTTATTTCAAAAATGCTTGAATCTAGGATAGGATGTGACAAGTAGTCAGTAAAAATCGTACCGGTTGCTGATTGGTTGAATATGACAATCGATTACTTTGATTGGTAGCGGCGCGTTTTCCGTAGGGCAGCATGTTGTTAGTTTGGCCGTGTTGCAGGTTTTTAAAGTTGATATTAAGCAAAATACGAAAATGTTTGAGTTCCACTTTTTTGGTAAGAAATAAATTTATATTGAACTGCAAACGCCATATAAATTATTCTCAAGGGTTGTACAGGTTTAAAACTGTTTATTTTAAGCATTATCATTCACCTTTCCGTCATTTTGATCTAAAAGTCATTTTTTCAGTAGCGAAAACTTCTCTCTGTTAGTCTTTCACTTCTCTTACATAAATAGTGGATGGAACGGGAAGAAAAACATCAAATTTTGATAAATGATGTTTGGAAGATTTGTACCAAATTACTTTGGCTGCACTGGCGACCACCTCGTCAGAGCAACCGACTAAAAAACAACAAGGCAGTCTCAATTGAGTTGTTACATCCTATCCTAGGCTTGAATGAGCTATCACTGTCAAATTCAACTCTTATGTTTGTAAAATAAGGTATATAGAAAAGATAATCTATGACAAACATAAAATTAAACTGATAAGTTAAAAAACTACATCAAACACTGCAATTTTGTAATTATATTTCAACTCAAATACAAAACATTGAAGAATTCGGCATCACTGCAATCATATCGTTACGGATACACATAAGTAATAGTGTGCGTATCTAATGTTGGAAACAGTGTTATTGATATAGGTAGAAGCATAGGATTAACTATTTTTGAATGTTATTGGCGGTGATGATGTTTTTTTAGCTAAATACTTCTATAATGTGATAATAATTTCATTTTTGAGGTTCCCAATTTGTTTTCAATTAAAAATTATGTAAGCCGAACATATTTTTTCTCATGTTTCTTGATTATTGGGTGAGAAATTAATGCATTTCATATGCGCATTGCCTTATTGTTATTAATATAAGAATAGATACCCTACTACACGTAGAACAAACGTGAACTTTTACAAACAAATTTTCAAATTTGATCTAGACTATCTTTTGAGCAGGGGGCAGCAGGACTATGTCCAAGGGCTTGACGATCCCTCCCCAGGCCATCTGCGAGTTGTGGCGCCTGTCTAGGATGTGGTGGGGTTTGACAATGGGCCCTGTTAAACCTCTATAAAAAGCTGCATGTATCCGCAAGTAGGCTCCGCCAAAGCGACCGTGTGCCGCTCAAAGCGCACAAGCCCAAGTCCTGGTGTTAGGTGGGACGCTAAACAGCCCTGACACGACAGCCCTCCGACGAGACAGGAGGTTTGCGCAGGCCCAATAAGCCGCCTTTAAAAACAACTATTACGAACGGCATAGAAGATAATACGACTCGATACAATCGGCAACGACCTAGGTGACGAATAAAGGATCACTATTGGAAGCTTGGAACATGGAACTGCAAGTCGCTAGGCTTCGCAGGTTGCGTCAGGATAATTTACGATGAATAACATCCCCGCAACTTCGATGTCGTAGCGCTGCAGGAAATCTGCTGGACAGGACAGAAAGTGTGGAAAAGCGGGCATCGAGCGGCTACCTTCTACCAAAGCTGTGGCACCACCAACGAGCTGGGAACCGGCTTCATAGTGCTGGGAAAGATGCGCCAACGCGTGATTAGGTGGCAGCCAATCAACGCAAGGATGTGCAAGCTGAGGATAAAAGGCCGTTTCTTCAACTATGGCATCATCAACGTGCACTGCCTACACGAAGGGAGATCCGACGACGAGAAAGAAGCGTTCTATGCGCAGCTGGAGCAGACATACGATGGATGCCCACTGCGGGACGTCAAAATCGTCATCGGTGACATGAACACTCAGATAGGAAGGGAGGAAATGTATAGGTCATCGGACCGGTCATACCGTACCGAATGACAAGGGCCAACGATGCATAAACTTTGCAGCATCCCGCGGAATGGTAGTCCGAAGCACCTTCTTTTCCCGCAAAAATATCCACAAGGCCACATGGAGATCACTTAACCAAGAAACGGAAAACCAAATCGACGATAAATTCTTCTTCAACATCACGAACGTCCCCACTTACCGTAGTGCGAATATTGAATCCGACCACTACCTCGTTGCAGTATGCCTGCGCTCAAAACTCTCGACGGTTTTAAACACTCGTTGAAGTCAGACGCCGCGGCTTAACATTGGGCGGTTATATACAAGACGGTAGACTAGCCCAAGAATACGCGCAAAAGCTGGAAATGGCACTCCCAACGGAAGAGCAGCTAGGCGCAGCGTCTCTTGAAGATGGCTGGAGAGATATTCGATCGGTCATTGGTAGCACCGCAACCGCTGCACTTGTCACGGTGCCCCCGGATCAGAGAAGCGACTGGTATGACGGCGAATGTGAGCAGTTAATGGAAGAGAAGAATGGGCATGGGCGAGATTGCTGCAACACCGCACGATGGCGAACGTGGCACGATATAAACGGGCGCGGAACAGACAAAACTTGATTTTCAGGAGGAAAAAGCGCTAGCAGGAAGATCGAGACTGTGGAGAGACGGAGCAACTGTACCGCGCTAATTACACACGAAAGTTCTATGAGAAGTTGAACCGTTCACGTAAGGGCCACGTGCCACAGCCCGATATGTGCAAGGACATAAACGGGAACCTTCTTACGAACGAGCGTGAGGTGATCCAAAGGTGGCGAAGAACACCTGAATGGCGATATGGCAGACGAAGATGGCGGTATGGTTATGGACCAGGGAGAACGCGCTCAGGACATAATTTTACCGGCTCCAGATCTCCAGGAAGTCCAGGAGGAGATTGGCCGGCTGAAGAACAACAAAGCCTCTGGAGCTGACCAACTACCAGGAGAGCTATTTAAACACGGTGGTGATAGGCCCTCCTTAGCCGTGCGGAAAGACGCGTGGCTACAAAGCAAGACCATGCTGATGGTGGCTGGGTTCGAGTCCCGGTGCCGGTCTAGGCTATTTTCGGCATGGAAATTGTTTCGACTTCCCTGGGCATAAAAGTATCATTGTGCTAGCCTCATGATATACGAATGCAAAAATGGTAACCTGGCTTATAAACCTCGCAGTTAATAACTGTGGAAGTGCTTATTGAACACTAAGCTGCGAAGCGGCTCTGTCCCAGTGTGGCGATGTAATGCCAATAAGAATAAAAAGATGGTGAGGCACTGGCCAGAGCGCTGCACTGGGTGATTACCAAGATTTGGGAGGAGGAAGTTTTGCCGCAGGATTGGATGGAAGGTGTCGTGTGTCCCATCTACAAAAAGGCCGATAAGCTGGATTGTAGCAACTACCACACAATAACATTGCTGAACGCCGCCTACAAGGTACTCTCCCAAATTTTATGCCGTCGACTAGCACCAATTGCAAGGGAGTTCGTGAGGCAGGCGGGTTTTATGAGCGAACGCTCCACCACGGACCAGGTGTTCGCCATTCGCCAAGTACTGCAGAAATGCCGCGAATACAACGTGCCCACACATCATCTATTCATCGACTTCAAAGCCGCATATGATATAATCGATCGCTGCCAGCTATGGCAAATAATGCACGAACATGGATTTCCGGATAAACTGACACGGTTGATCAAAGCGACGATTGGTCCGGCGATGTGCGTAGTTCGAGTTTCAGGGGCATTCTAGAGTCCCTTCGGAACGCGCAGAGGGTTACGGCAAAGTGATGGTCTTTCGTGTCTGCTATTCAACATCGCTTTGGAAGGGGTAATACGAAGAGCAGGGATTAACACGAGTGGTACAATTTTCAATAAGTCCGTCCAGCTATTTGGATTCGCCGACGATATAGATATTATGGCACGTAACTTTGAGAAGATGGAGGAAGCCTACATCAAACTGAAGAGGGAAACTAAGCGGATCGGACTAGTCATCAACACGTCGAAGACGAAGTACATGATAGGAAGAGGTTCAAGAGAAGACAATGTGAGCCACTTACCTCGAATTTGCATCGGTAGTGACGAAATCGGTGTGGTAGAAGAATTTGTGTACTTGGGCTCACTGGTGACTGATCAAAATGATACCAGCAGAGAAATTCGGAGACGCATAGTGGCTGGAAATCCTACGTACTTTGGACTCCGCAAGACGCTCCGATCGAATAGAGTTCGCCGCCGTACCAAACTGACAATCTACAAAACACTTATTAGTCCTCTACGGACACGAGACCTGGACGATGCTCGTGGAGGACCAACGCGCACTTGGAGTTTTCGAAAGGAAAGTGCTGCATACCATCTATGGTGGGGTGCAGATGGCGGACGGTACGTGGAGGAGGCGAATGAACCACGAGTTGCATCCATCGTTCACACCGTGAAAATCGGACGACTGCGGTGGGCCGGGCACGTAGCCTAAATGTCGGACAGTAACCCGGTTAAAATGGTTCTCGACAACGATCTGGCGGGCACAAGAAGGCGAGGTGCGCAGCGGGAAAGTTGGATTGATCAGGTGGAAGATGACTTGCGGACCCTCCGTAGACTGTGTGGTTGGCGACGTGCAGCCATGGACCGAGCCGAATGGTGATGACTCTTATATACCGCACAGGCCACTTCGGCCTTAGTCTGAATAAATAGGGGAAGTGCACCGGTTTTGGCCAACCCTGAAAAATACATATCTTATCAAAATAATTGATCAGTTGAAAGCAGCGTTGAATCCTGAGGGATATTTCTCTTGTTGTGACCAATAAAACCCTCGAGAATTGCTTTATTATTAGAGTTATTCGCAAAATTGGTTAAATTAGGAACATGGCGAAAACCGGTACAGTTCCCCTAAATAAATTAAATATGCTCAATATAATCGTTAATTGCATGTCATATTGTAGACAATATTTTGTTTTGTAAACTACATTAGTTTAACACTTGTATAATGTGACCATACGACAGTCCCGCGTTTTCACTATTTGTCCCGCGCAGAAAAGCGAATACATTATTAGTCATTACTTAGTATTTTTAAAGAAATTATTAGATTTTTAAAATTTATAATTTTGACTAATACAAAGTTTTATAAGACAATCATATGGATCATAGAAATCAAGATTAAAATGTTCTGTGATTCAGACTACATTATCTCTATTGTTTGTTTTGGGAATCTTGTGAGCAGATTTTGCCTCTATGTATTACCTGCTGTGTACATCCAAAATGTCACTCCATGTAAATGCTATGCGGAGCAAAATCTTGTGGAAAATCTACTCCAGTTAGAAGATGGCCTTTACTGTGATGGCCTTATGATATTGGATATCGATCACACTGTTGGGAAAAACTCAAATTCTTAGGGTCTGTCTCATTTGGAGAATTAAACTTAAAAGTGACAGTTCGAAAATTAGCGAATAACCCAATCATAAGAATGGCTGGTGCTACCCAGCAATTCCAATAAGACATCGATGCAAAATGATTCGATATCTGTCAAAAGTAATCTTGCTCTGCGAGCAGGGTTATTCGATAATTATTGAAATGTCACTTTTAAGTTTAATTTCAGTTTAATTCTCCAATTGAGACAGACCCTTAGATCTCATCCAAAGTTCAAATCAAGCGCGCGTCAAACACCACCCGACTCATGACAGAGAGAATCGTTCATGATTCGACTTGTGGTTTGAATCATTGCTTGATTTCTACGTGTTATTCTCCGTTCGAATTTAATTTCTTTGCTTAAAACAATGGAAAATAAATCCATAAGTAACATAAAATACGCTTTTATTGGGTTTTGGTTCTTTTTGAAGCGAAATCCTTTTTTACGAATAAGCGGAACGATGCGATTCTGCATGCAAAACTCAAGCACGATGCTCTCCACGATGCACGATGCAGAATCGCAAGCGATCTGAAATGGGACGAAATTTTTGATTTTCTGAGCAGATATCTATTCAGTCAGTGGCTGGCAAGTTGGTATCGCTGATTTTTGACAACATAATGTCGATTGGTTGTGTGAGTGCCCGGTGTCAAAAAATAGAGCTTTTAACTGAAAATTGTATTGTCGAATACTAATTTTCACAGTATTATAGATGTATGAGTGAATAAAATGTGCAAATGCTCTATCGCGGAAGCAGTCGCTGAAGGCAAGTGTCAATGATTTCAGTGTTGAAACGAAAATTTCCAATGCAAAAAGCAATACCAAAAAAAATGAGAGATTTGACTGAAGCGTATTACTAAAACGTATTAAACTATGAACTTTTTTTTTGTACCGCGCTCACACAAAATTTATCTGGTCACATTACACTTGTAATTAATGGGTAAGTATCCCTTGAGCAGTAGAGAGACTCCCTGAATCAAACGGCCTCAGGGTCGGCACGCTCACCTCAAGAAACTCGCGGACAGGTACTTCTCGCACTCAAATAGTAGGAAAACCACAGGACACTTTATTCGGCTTTGGTTCTTGGAGAGGGATCAATTTCCCCCGAATATTTTAAAAGTAGATTTTTGACAGCACTCTAAAAAATCGATAGTGTATCAATAAAAACAATAATTTAAGGACTGTCAGACATCAGTGAAGGTAAATTCTATATTTCTTAGATAGTCTGTGTGGAAATCGCGTATGTTTATTTATTTTTGGCTGTGATACATCGGAAATCAGAAAAGGGGACCAAGTCTGCCCTATGTAGTTTAATGCAGTTCTGCACCATATTTTGTCAAATATATTGGAAGACGAGGAATTGCCTGCTAGCTGAAATTCACCAATTATCGAGGAATAACCCTCCTTAAGTCGGCGTACACAATTATGTCCTGTTTTCTGTTCAACAGATTGAGACCGCTTGAAGACATGGGCGTTAAAGCAGGCTGAACGGAGAGCTTTCGGAGTATTTGAGCGTAAGGTGCTGCGGACAATACCCGGCGGTGAACAGGAGGTCGGCATCTGGCAGCGTCGCATGAATCACGAGTTGTACCAGGTGTATAAAAGGCTTGGATGGACACATTGTTCGATTACCAGAAGAGCAGCAAAGATAATATTCAGTAGAAAGAGTCTGGATGAGACCGTTGGCTTCATAGAAGGCCGCAAACACGATGGCTTTTGCAGTAGAAGAAGACCTGAGGGCGCTAAACGTTCAGGGCGACTGGAAGCGATTGGCCCAGCATTAAGTTCAGTGGAAGAGGAGACTCCATTCGCCGAAGGCTCATACATAGAGGAGAAGCTGTAGCCCATCAAGTATGAAGTAAGTACTTTGACTGCTAGGCCGCAGCGAACTAGATGCAAACTGGAGCGACATTAGCAATATTATACTTTTGCATCAACTGACTAGCCGCTAGGAATTCGATCCTTAAATAAGTTGATGCAAAAGCATCTGATCGCTAATATCGCTCCTGTTCGTGTGACCATGATCCAGTTTGCTTCGACTTAGCAGTCAAAATATAGTTACTTGAAGTGTCCAACCGATGATGTTGGTGATAAAACGGAATAACATGATGCATAATAAACTGCCAGTCTAAGCGTGTTGCAGTCTATGCTTGTATTCTCAAACATGCTCATTTTGTTCCAAAATCAACGCAATGACTCGATGCCTAGCCTCATACTTGTTTCTAAATAAGCTCACGCCGTCATACCTACCTGCATAATCACCGCTACTGATTGTAAACGGTATGACACTTCCATGCCACCATCGCTGACTGAAAATATTCTATCACGCCGCTGCCGAAAATATTTAAGGCCGTTGTCTACGTAGCGTTTGCAAGCTGCCTGGACACGGCGTGCACGCATCTTAAAAAACGCTTCGTAGACATCGGCCCTTAAATCGCCATACTAGTCTAATCACAAAAAGGTTTGCTATCAAATTTTTGAAGGTTATATAGGGGGAATGACGGCTTTAGCAGGTTTTGTTCTATTATTGGCAGGGGTTTTTTTTATGACTGACTATGCTCAAATTTGGCCTAAACATTCTTTGCATATCAAAGAATTCATTTCATTTATTTAGTTAACATCTAAACAGATAACACTGAATCAACAATTTGACGCCACAATGCACGGTTCGAGGCCGCATCTCTCCATCCTCGGATACGCCCCACGCTCGCCAAGTAGTTCTGCACCTGGTCTGCCCATCTCGCTCGCTGCGCTCCACGCCGTCTCGTACCTGCCGGATCGGAAGCGAACACCATCTTTGCAGGGTTGCTGTCCGGCATTCTTGCAACATGTCCTGCCAATCGTACCCTTCCGGCTTTAGCTACTTTCTGGATACTGGGTTCGCCGTAGAGTTGGACGAGCTCATGGTTCATTCTTCGCCGCCACACATCGTCTTCTTGCACACCGCCAAAGATGGTCCTAGGCACCCGTCTCTCGAATACTCCGAGTGCTTGCAAGTCGACGTGCTTGACAGACGACGGAAGATGATCTGGGATATCACTTTGTAGGTGGCATTAAGGATGGTGATCGCCTGAAAGTTCTCACACTCCAGTTTGTCGCCTTTCTTGTAGATGGGGCATATAACCCCTTCCTTCCACTCCTCCGGTAGCTGTTCAGTTTCGCAGATTCTGACTATCAGTTTGTGCAGGCAAGTAGCCAGCTTTTCCGGGCCCATCTTGATGAGCTCAGCTCCATCTTTACCAGTTGCTTTATTGGTTTTTAACTGTTGGATGGCATCCTTAATTTCCCTCAAGTTGGGGGATGGTTGGCTTTTATCGTCCGCTAAACTAACGTAGTTTTCTCTTCCGCTGCCTTGACTTTCACTGCCTGTACTTTTAGCGCCATTTATGTAAGTGATCCTCGTAGTGCTGCTTCCACCTTTCGATCTCCACATGTTCGTCCGTCAAGATGCTCCCATCCTTATCTCTGCACATCTCGGATCGCGGCACAAAGCCTTTGCGGTATGTGTTGACTGTTGAGCTTCTGATAAAACTTGCGTGTTTCATGAGAACGGCACAGCTGTTCCATCTCCTTGCACTCTGCATCTTCCAGGCGGCGTTTCTTCTCCTGAAAAAGGCGGGTCTGCTGTCTCCGCTTCCGTCTATAACGTTCTACGTTCTGCCGGGTACCTTGCTGCAGCGCGACCGCCCGCGCTGCGTCCTTCTCCTCCAGAATCTGTCTGCACTCTTCGTCGAACCAATCGTTCCGTCGACTTCGACCCATATACCCGACGTTGTTCTCCGCTGCGTCGTTAATGGCTGCTTTGACTGTATTCCAGCAGTCCTCAAGAGGGGCCCCATCGAGCTCACCCTCTTCCGGCAACGCTGCCTCGAGATGCTGCGCGTATGCAGTGGCGACATCAGGTTGCTTCAGTCGCTCTAGGTCGTACCGCGGCGGTCGTCGGTACCGAACATTGTTGATGACGGATAGTTTTGGGCGCAGTTTAACCATCACCAGATAGTGGTCAGAGTCGATGTTAGCGCCACGATATGTCCTGACGTCGATAATATCGGAGAAGTGCCGTCCATCAATCAGAACGTGGTCGATTTGTGATTCTGTCTGCAGTGGTGATCTCCAGGTGTACCGATACGGGAGGCTGTGTTGGAAGTAGGTGCTACGAATGGCCATATTCTTGGAGGCGGCGAAATCAATTAGTCGTAGGCCGTTTTCGTTCGTCAGCCGGTGAGCGCTGAACTTTCCAATAGTCGGTCTAAACTCCTCCTCTTGGCCAACCTGAGCGTTCAAATCTCCTATGATGATTTTGACGTCGTGGCTTGGGAAGCTGTCGTACTCACGTTCCAGCTGCGCGTAGAATGCGTCCTTATCATCATCAGTGCTTCCGGAGTGTGGGCTATGGACGTTGATTATGCTGAAGTTGAAGAACCGGCCTTTGATCCTCAACCTGCACATTCTTTCATTGATCGGCCACCACCCGATCACGCGCCTTTGCATATCGCCCATCACTATGAAAGCTGTTCCCAGCTCGTGTGTGTTGCCGCAGCTCTGGTAGATGGTATGATTACCTCTAAACGTTCGCACCATTGATCCCTTCCAACAAACCTCCTGCAGCGCTACGATGCCGAATCCACGGTCCTTGAGCACATCGGCGAGTATGCGTTGAAGTTGAGAGATTTGCAGTTCCACGAACCGAGTTTCCAATCGTTAGTCCCTTTTCGTCGCAGTGGTCTTCGCCGATGGTTCCGGTCCGTACTCTCTTGTTGATTGTTCGTTGCTTATGATTTTTTAAAGGCTGGCTTACAGGGCACCAAACCCCTAAACTTCCGAAGGACCATTCGTCCTTATTTCCGGTGGACCATGGTGCACAGTTTCACTTAGAGTTCCTCGCTGGCACTCGGACGATGATCACCCGCCCCTAACATGGAGAACAGACATGGGAGCATGGGAGCCGATCCTGGCATGTAGAACAGACGCTCAGTAAGATTTGTACCTCCGGAGAGGAGCAAACTCCCCTTCCCTGTCAGCATACGACCAAAATTCCGACCGAGGTTGGTTACCCGATCTTCTCTAAGGTTGCTAGTATCCCGGTAGAGGTAGGGATAGGAGTTGCTGGATAAAAGGCTAAGGCCCGCAAGATGGGGTCTATTTTATTCCTTCAGGTACGCGAAGTACCAATAATATGGTACGCTTTACCCAGCATTTGCCGTGCCGAAGAATATTGTGGCCAAATTTCATAAAATTTGGTCGACAAAAACCCTCCTGCCAATAATAGAACAAAACCTGCCAAAGCCGTCTTTCCCCCTATTTTAATTAATATACAAAATTATTTAATGCGTTATATTATTTGTTCTTTTACAGTTACTAATATTTCAAATAAAGCTATTGACATCAATTTGTTTATTTTTCTCGTTCCAGGTATGTGAAAAATGATGTCAGTCATAACTTATATTTTAGAACTGTAAGTAACGAGTAATTCAAGTAATACAACAATAAGATCAATATAGGAGAATACATAAATTGAATCGAATTGGTGAATGAGGGGGCCTCCGTTAGATGCTTTGTTGCAAATAAAGGTTTAGAAAACAAAAATTTCTGATTTCTTGATATTTAATTAGCATTAGCATTAGCATTAGCATTGAGCAATTCGCACAAATTCGTAGGTGGTACAAGCCAAGACTATTGTACGAGAGTAGCATCAATT
Source organism: Armigeres subalbatus (assembly GCF_024139115.2). Taxonomy (NCBI): domain Eukaryota; kingdom Metazoa; phylum Arthropoda; class Insecta; order Diptera; family Culicidae; genus Armigeres; species Armigeres subalbatus. The sequence goes on from NW_026943761.1 coordinate 23,788, forward strand.
TCATCCGTTACCTCAGGTAATGATTTGGGACTAATCATTTACCTCTTAGATGGAAGCAATGCACTCTCCAATAGTCGAGATCTGTCCTGGCCACGTCCTTGCGAATGCTGAGGAATGGGAAGGATGGTTAGTTTGACACCTACTTAAGAAAGATGCAGAGAACTCTACGACCTCTCATAGGTGCCACGGGAGGTTTTGGAATTGTGTGGAAGGATATAACAGTAGGAATCGTTTTGGTAGAACGTGAAACACAGAAAGAACTAAGATAGAAATACAAAGTAGGAAATAGACGAGCCTGGAATTGAACCCACGACCTCCTGCTTATAAGGCAGAAGCGGTAGCCACTAGACCACCGAGCTCGTCTTCTGATTTCTTGATATTTCTAGACCAACATTTGAAAAGGGCATAACAGCCAAAATTTATTCCTTCGGATTCCTTATCTACATACATAGCTATATACATAGACAAAATACTGGAGAGATCAAATTTTGGCTGTTACGCCCTTTTCAAATGTTGGTCTAGATTTAATGTACGATTATAACCAGGCACTCATGAGAAACTATTTGCCCTTGTAAAAACAACAACAATAAAATAATTTTTAAACATTTTTTCCGATTTTTTATTGATAATTGCAATTTAAAGGGTAGAGTTAAGCCAGTCATTTCCGTTTTTTTGTCATAGTATTGAAAACCAATAAAAGAGACACTTTTAGCCAAATCATCCATACCAACTCGTAAGCTCTGGAGAAACGTTCTGCTATAATGGAGTGTGGGCAGAGCCGTAGCGTGAGGTATCAGCACCCTTGGCGAAACCTTTATTAGGCGCCCCTTACTTACTAAGGAAAATAATATATTTGCATTTTATATTAAGAGAAAAATTTTGATCTTACTTTGAAAATGTTTTATTAATTTTATGTAATAATATTACCAATACATATAGCCATAGATCCGAAATAAATTCAAATTTTGAAAATTCCATCGTCTTGTTACTAGTCAACAATAATATTCGACTCCAAAAGGTGTCGTTTTACACCTGGAATCGCTAACGGACTTATTTGAATTATTCCAATCAAGAAAAATCCAACTTTAGCGTTGGCCGTCGATGGTTTGGAGTCACTACTTGGTTCAATAAGTGTATGGAGAAAGATGGTCGATGATCATGTCCAGAGTCGAATCTTGATGATCGGAAGCACCATTGGACCTATTCGGATCAAAATAAATCCAAAGCTGGTGTGTGTGTGTCTACAAACTAACCCCCACTGTCTGGCAGTGATGTTGTGGAAGAAAGCTCTCTGTTTATATAGTTCAGGCAGATTTAATAAATCCAAAGCTGGTGTGGCATAATAATCGGTGGTTTGAAACAATTACTGCATTTAGTCGCGTCAATGGAATTCAAATCAAGAAAATCTAGCCCTGGAGTGGGCAGGTCAATGGTTTAGAGACACATGGTGACCTAATTGGGTCAATGAAACCCGGCTCTAGATGATTTTCGATGTTCGGAATCGCTATCGTACCTAGTCGGATCAAGTCTGGAGTGAGTCAGTTGGTAACTGAAATCGGCATCAGACCTATTCAGTTGAGAAAAATCAAACTATGGAGTGGGTCTGTCAGTAGTTTTTAGGAACTTCTGGACATAGTCGGGTCAGTTAAAACCAACACTAAAATTCGATCCAATTTGAATCAATCTTGATCTTATTTCATTGTTGATAATTTAAGAAAAACCTGTTGTGAACACCGAGAGTTATTAAGAAAAGTCTTCCACAATAAATTAAACAATAAACTAAAAGCTTTAGCAAACCAAATCTGTTTTTGCTTAAATTTCTCGTGGTAGATATTCATATTCAGCAAGTTTCCCGAATAAAAAATATTATAGAAAAACAATACAATGTATTGTAACATCACTATAAAACACAATAAATTTACAATAAATTTGAA
>NW_026943762.1:0-112609 GCF_024139115.2 Armigeres subalbatus
CCAGAGCTGGCGATCTACAGTTACCATGCTAGCTTTTTTCGTCTCTCCAAGCTTGGGTATGTATTCAACTATATCTATAACATATTCGTGAAAATCAAGAGACATGGTAAGATTGTTTTGGGATCTCCTGGGTCATCCGAACCGTCATTGAGTCCAGACAGCCACGACACAAGCTTATTTTTATCATTCCAAGCTTGGATACGTATTCAACCATATCAAAAGACGTCCCATGAGGTGTAATGGATATAATTGAATGCATATTGAAAGATTGAGTACTAAAAAAAGATTTTCTTGCAGCTGTAGATCCTAAGTCCACAATTCAAGGATAGTTTGGATGACCAAGGTGTCGACGGAAAACCCCTCCCCTCAACTACCTTCCTGATAAAAAAAAAACCGTTTATCGCTTCCTAGGAGGTAGCATTGGTTTAGCTTTTCCGGACAGTGGTGGTAGGACGGACGCACTCAAAGCCAGAAATCAAAGTCACTTTAACAAGCTGACCAAACTGCAGATGTTGGAGGACGATACGACAGTCGAAGCAAACCTTCGTCCGCTGCACAACCGGGTTTAATGATGAATTGCGTGTGGATATAGAAGACCAAGGTGTGAAAGAAGTCCACCGCATTGTTAAAGAAGTCGGCGAAGAAAGGGTGAATACTCGTCCTTACGTTCCGATGGACCTCAAGACCTAAGTACATCTTCATCGGTTTCTAGAGGTGCCCAACCAGGTCCTACCATTCATCTGCGATGCGTTGTTTTGGCTGTTGGTTAATCGGCCGCACCAAAGCTTACTGCAAGACCCAAAACTGCATCTGTGGGAATTTTCCGTGTACCCACCCAATCACAGAGGACCAGCAGAGGTGTGATCTCCCGAAATTCTGCGATAGATGCAACAGAGTATCATTGCATCTCGAGTCGATCATGTCCCAGCTGCGATGTTAGGTCCAGAGGTTAGAAGTCGTTTACGGCAGCACCTACCCGGAGGCCAGAAGGATCTTCTAACTCAGCGGTTCTCAACCTTTTTTAGAGGTACCCTTTTGAACTTTTGCATTCAACATTCAGCAAAATCAAAATAAGGTTACTTAATAAGATATATGAAGAAACGGATCTGAAAACTAAAAAGATATATGGCTCTCAATTGGTTTCTATCGAAAAAGTTGTTAAAATTTTTTGTTGTTCCGTGAAATTTTCCAATTCAAATTTACTTTTACATTAATCTTCCAAGCCTGTTGAAATGACACTTTCGGAGCCCGGAAGCCTCCTTTCAAGAGGCCCGGAAGCCTCCTTTCAATAGGGCCGGAAGGCCCCTTTCCAGAGGCCCGAAGTCTTCTTTCAAGAGGCCCGGAAGCCTCCTTTCAAGAGGCCCAGAAGCCTCCTTTCAAGAGGCCCGGAAGCCTCCTTTCAAGAGGCCAGAAGCCTCCTTTCAAGAGGCCCAAGCCTCCTTTCAAGAGGCCCGGAAGCCTCCTTTCAAGAGGCCCGGAAGCCTCCTTTCAAGAGGCCCGGAAGCCTCCTTTCAAGAGGCCCGGAAGCCTCCTTTCAAGAGGCCCGGAAGCCTCCTTTCAAGAGGCCCGGAAGCCTCCTTTTAAGAGGGTCAGGAGCTTTCTTTTAAAAGGCCCAGAAGACTCCTTTCACGAGGCACGGAAGCGCCTTTCAAGAGGCTTGGAAGCGTTCTTTCAAGTATCTCAGAAGCGACCTTTCAACATTCCAGGAATCTTCCTTTGAGCCACTTAGGCCGTCATTAAAGGGGCTCGGAAGCGTTACTTCAAAAGGCTCAGAGGCCTTTTACCAAGAGGGGTGAAAGCCAACTTTCAAGAGATTCGTAAACTCCTTTCAAGAGGTTCGGAAGCCCCATTTCAAGAGGCTCGGAAACCTCCCAAGCAGCACACTTGTCATAAACGAGTCACTGTAACCACTGTACGACCAAATTCAGTCACATATGAGTTGCTGCAACTAAATCGGTCTAAATTGTGCTACTAGGGCTCCCTTCAAAGGGCTCGGAATTATTCTTTGAAGAGGTTTAAAAGCCTACTTTAAAGAAGCTCAGAGAAGTCCTTTCAAGATATTCAGTAGCTGAAAACCCGCCTTTAAAGAAGCTCGGAACTCTCCCTTCCAAAGTTTTCGAAACCTCCCTTCAACGGGCTCAAAAGCATACTTTCAAGATATTCAGAAGTTTGATGTATACACTTAATTTGAATTGGAAAGTTTCGCGGAATAATGAAATATTCACCCCAATTTATGGAGAGCCACATATCCCATTAGTTTTCAGGTCCATTTTTCATGGATCTCATGAGTTACGCTTATTTTCATTTATAGCACAAAATAGGGGGTAACAAAATTAATGCAAAAGTTCGAAGGGGTACCTCCCAAGAAAAAGATTGAGAATCGCTGACTTAGAGGGCTTCCGAGTAGGGATGAAACGATACCACTAAGGTATCGATACTTTTACTTTCAAGTAGTATCGAATAAAAGTATCGATACCACTAACGTATCGAATTAAAAGTATCGATACCCACTTGTATCATATAAGTACTCATCAATTCGAAGTAAATTTATGTTTTCACTCACAATTAGTCATTCATAATTTATGGTTTAGCACTTTCCATTACTATTGGTCCAACGATTTTATAATTAACTTATCTCGATAGTGTGTAAAAAGCGAACACATTTTAGATGTAAGCGAATTGTTATTTAAATCATTATATTTATAGTTGCCGTATTTTTTAATTCATGTTCATATAGACGTAAAATTCTGAATAATTAGAAAACAGCTGCAAATATTAGTGCAGATCCAATATTACCCAAGATATTTGCGTAATTTATTATCGACTTTGAAGAAAATTCGGAAAGGATCGGTCACAAATAAGTGTTAAGCAGCAGGAAATACTTGTCATAAAACTAGTTTGTACTATTTCATTTAATTCCACTACTTTATTGTACCTTTGAGAGATACGTATTTCGACCTCAACAGTTGACTTAGGTTCTTCTTCTTCTTCTTATTGGCATTACATCCCCACACTGGGACAGAGCCGCCTCGCAGCTTAGTGTTCATTAAACACTTCCACAGTTATTAACTGCGAGGTTTCTAAGCCAGGTTACCATTTTTGCATTCGTATATCATGAGGCTAACACGATGGTACTTTTATGCCCAGAGAAGTCGAGACAATTTCCAATCCGAAAATTGTCTAGACCGGCACCAGGAATCGAACCCAGCCACCCTCAGCATGGTCTTGCTTTGTAGCCGCGCGTCTTACCGCACGGCTAAGGAGAGTTGACTTAGGTGCAATAAGGTAATGGTATTAAATGGAATAGTACAAACTCGTCTTATGACAAGTAAATACATTCCACTAAAAGATTAAAATAATGTTCGTAGCAAAAAATAAATACTTGAACGTCACTTGTCATAAGACGAGTTTGTACAATCCCATTGAATTCCACCACTTAATTGTATCTTGACAGATACGTATTTCGACCTCAACAGTAAGGCCGTCTTCAGTGTCTTGTACTCTCTTTAAAGTCGAGTCAAGTACGAGACACTGAAGACGGCCTTACTGTTGAGGTCGAAGTACGTATTTGTCAAGATACAATTAAGTGGTGGAATTCAATGGGATTGTACAAACTCGTCTTATGACAAGTGAAGACATTCCACTAAAAGGCTCAAAATAATTTTCTTAACTACTTGAACGTATTTATTCGATTTAAATACTAACATTTAAAAGATTCTTACGGAAAAATACGAGTGTTTCTATTTAAGTTTATAATATTTAATAGATTTTGAATTGAGTACTCAATTGATTCAACTACTTCAATTCGATACTTACTTGGTATCGGTATAAAAGTATCGATTCCAGAAGTACTTGGTATCGAATCAAAAGTATCGAGTATTTACTCGTATTTACTTGTATCGATTCATCCCTACTTCCAAGCCTCTTGTAACAGAGCTATCCGGCTTTTCGAAAAAAGTACTTTAAGCTTACATCTCTTTTCGCAATGAGATAGATTACATGAAAAAAAAATCATATTTTGTTGGTTCGTGGTTTTGTTCTTCTGACCTTTTGTCCTACAGCCTTTCATACACTGACTGTGCTGGTTGTGGTAGGCAACATTTTGATTTATTGATCACCATGCCCCAAGCAGCACTACGCGTCGTATTTGGAACTCCTTTGTGACACAAAAAACGCAAGAGGTGGAGCCTATTTGCAACATCTTGCGGCTCCAATGAAAATAAAACACAAAAACCTACTAGGAATCGAACCACGGACCATGACAATTGTAACCTTCTACTATAATCATCACACCAATAATTCTATTTGGAAATTCTGCTACAAGTGCACTACATAAACAACAAAGTCATTTGTAGCTTCATTGTACCTTTATACGGAACATGCAAGGGACTGTCAAAATAAAATGCTGCTCAGCTGAACTCAAAGTGTTTTGCAACATATCAGAAACATTGTCGTAGTAGCAATGTATCGAAGAGTTATTAATACTGCATCTTATGTTTTGTTTCTGATATGAAGCACAATGAATTCAAATCACCCAAGAAGTTAGATGCGTGGCATATTGCAACGCCACTGAAACAGAAATGAAACATTGTGTATTCCTGGAACTGGGAAGGGGTTTTATGTGACTCGATATATTGCCAGTGTCTTCAATGCAATTTATCAGGAACAAACAGCTATTTGCCTGTGTTGCTTGGGATATTATGTACAACACAAAGTTTTAGAATCAAAATTTTAAAAATTATCAAAGCATGGGATACATGTACCCCAGGTTGATAACCGCTGCCTTAAAAGAGAAGATGGTCAACGCCGAAGCTGTCCAAAGAAATCACATCCCACATCACCACAAACCTGACAACTTAGCCAAATCCAGTATTTGACGACGTTTCTGCCCTACTAATTAAGATCCAAGCAAGGAGATCCAGCAAGGAGGTGAAATATCTTCGCCCTGAGGTATAGACACTCAGTATTGAAAACGAACAAATAAAAGGTAAAGAGACAGCAGAGTTGCTTCCCCAAAAATAGCTGCGATTCATGCTCCCATTCCCATTCAAACGTCCAAGCAATCAATCCATCTGAAGCGGCAATCAACAGCGATTCTCCTACTATTCGCTCAGTTTCCCAGTCTTCGCAAACGACAACGCCTACACTAGGGTGGCTCAAAAACACTTTTTCAAATTTTTGATGGGCCGCCCTCTTATTCAATTCTATTTGATGCCCTGATGCTCTGGACAAAATTTCAGTCAAATCGGTCAACGTTTGGGCAGTGCTAAACTCGTTGGAAGTTTATATGCAAACATGTATGCAGAAACATCCAATAACAGTGATTTGCAGTTGGACGGCACAATTTACGATCAAGAACCATGATACTCATTCAGTTCTTGTAAAATAAAGTACAGAATGTTATGCTGAAAACCGCGAGAAGATTAGAGTTTATTACGCAAAGATATTAGCATTTTACTGGAGTGTTGTAGGGGTGAATTTATTTCTTTTCAAAGGTAAAAGAAACGAAATTTGCTCAAACCCCACTGCAGAGAAATCCTAATAACTTAGCTGGGCAAATTCGAATCTTCTCGCGGTTTTCTGCATAACATTCTGTATTAAATTCTCCAAGTTCTGAATGAGTATCATAGTTCTTCATCGTAAGTTGTGTAGTCCAGCTGCAATTTACTGTTTTTGGATGTTTCTGCATACATTTTTCCATATAAACTTCCAACGAGTTTAGCACCGCCCAAACGTTGACCGATTTGGCTGAAATTTTGTCCAGAGCATCAGGGCATCAAATAGAACCGAAAAAGAGGGCGGCCCATCAAAAAAATTGAACAAAGGTTTTCCCATACTATTTTGAGCCACCCTAGCCTACACGTTCAACATATTACTAGGTTAGGACGTCTTTGATCCATCACAACCAAAGAATTCAAACAGAGACCAAATAACTAGGGTGAACATCACCTGATTCCAAAGGGCTCAGAACAACCAATAAAAAGCCTAAACACCTAACCACCTCTTCAAGAAGCACCAACATACGGATTAGGGACAAAAGGTCGAAAGACGAAAGGTAGAAAGGACAAAAGGTCGAAAGACAAAATGTCGAAAGACAAAAGGTAGAACGAACAAATGGTCGAAAAGGACAAAAGGTCGAAAGGGATAAAAAGTCGACAGGACAAAACGTCGAACGGGACAAAAGGTCGAAAAAACAAAACGTTGAACGGGACAAAAGATCGAAAGAAACTAAAGATCAATAAGATCAAAAGGTGAAAAGGGACAAAAGGTCGAAATGGACAAGGAACTGAAACGGAGAGAGTCAGTCTAGCACAAGAGTTGCATTACACAGTTAACGAAAACTCTGCTCTTCTATTTTTCACAATTTTTAACAATTAAATAAAATTCATTCAGTGAGTACAACCAACAGATGGATGTTGAGTTTTCTAAATGTCACTTTGGTCTGTCAAAATAGTTCATGCCGCGCATCAAATGCACAGGCGTATATTACACGCTGGTATATTTTCAATACGTGCACCTAGGTGGTTGCGTAGTGCCCAGTTTTGACATTCAGAAAACCATCCTGGTTGGATATTGCTGGATTCGTGAAGCAGCTGGATCCTAACGTTGCGAATATGGAAACAGTGTATAAGACGGGAACGGAAAGAAGTCTGTGTATAAATCATATTCATCTATTATTTGCACAGTTTGAATGAATTTTATTTAAATGCTAAAAATAGTTAAAAGAGCAACTTTTTTGCCAACTGTATAGGACAACTCTGTCTCGCGCAATACAAGTTTTATTCATTTCCTAAATCAACAATCTTTTTTATCTCTCACAGAACTATCTAGATATTCATAATATTGTTTCATAGTAATTACTCCTTCTTTTTGCTCATTCATTGCTCATTCTTCAACTTTGATTGAGGTGATGAGGGTGTTATTTCTGCTTGAAGTTAAATGTATTTCATATTTTTTTGGAATACACCCAACTTGTTATCAACGCTAACGCTAACGGTAATACACTCAACTTGTTATCAACTTGTTCTTGATCGACTTTTTGTCCCTTTCGACCTCTTGTCCTTTTCGATCTTTTGGTCCGTTCAACCTTCTGTTCCTTTAGACGTTTTGTCTTTTCGTCCTTTTGTTCTTTCGACCTTACCTTTTATCTCTCGACCTTTTGTCATAGATTCCCAAAATACACCACACGCTACAGCCTCAAACGTACCAACACTTTTGGACCGACCACGACGTCTGAAGGCGGTATCGGACAAAGAAAACAGCCACGGTGTCCTGGTTAGTCGGGGCACTGGTAAACGTCAATTCCAAATCAGAACATGGGAACACGGGAAAAGACGAGAACTCCAACCCGGGCAATACGTCCCAACAAACACAGTGTACCTAACCTCCCTAGCACACTCTAATCTGGGTTGTAAGTCCTACATCTTCCAGCATCTTCTTCCGACCCTATCTCCAGGTACGGGAATCTCCAAAATCTGACACACGAGAATCTCTTGTCGATAACAACACTCCTCCGGATACATCCAAGGGACACCAACGCAACACACAATTTGGTTTCTTCTCCCCTGACCTACACAACTTGACTCGTATGTCGAACATATTGATCCTTTTCCAACTTCCGCTGAACATCAACTACTGTCGCTAAGGGAACATCAACGGATTCTGAAATAACCTTCCCAAGTTTGAGCTGTGAAAGCACGATTATTGGCCTGCAGGAGGTCAATCGGGTCGCAATTGACTTCTTGGATCGCCCCCTATGAGGAAGTACAAGTAAACTATTGAGGTGGGTTTAAGCATCCGGCATTCCGTGGCAATAGGTGTCCATCGGGATGTCCCGTTTCACGTTCTCCAGTTCAATGAAGACATGCCAGTTGTCGAAGTCCGTTTCCGAACCTACTGTCTCGGTAAAAGTGGTAAACGTTTATCTACCCTGCGGCAATCTACCAGGCATCAGAAGGAAGTTAAGCAATGTAATTGACGATTCTCCTTCCTTTGTTCTTCTTCTTTGGGTCATGAGCGTGCACCACCCGGTCTGAGGTGATTCTAGGTCTGATCCGCGAGGTACCGCCCTTGCTCAAATCGTTCAACTCTCAACAACGCACTATGGGGAATTCTGATACAAATGGGCGGCCAAAAATATTTTTTCAATGAAAACTGTTTCTATGCAACATATTTTATGTGCAGGAATATTAAAGAACCTTTTTTTTAACCCTTTAAGGGCCATTGTTAACCCTTCAAAAAATGTCAACCGCGAAAAAGCAAAAAAATTTTAAAAAAATTTCGGTAATTTTTTTTTTGTTTCCAATACAGCATGCATAAAATAGCAAACAACTTAATTTCTAGTAATAATGTTGTTCATTTTCTAATCATTACCATGTATAGAGAGTAAAAACCAGAATTTTCAAGAAAACTTTGATTGCAGCGTTCTCGTAAAAGCGCAAATCACTCACTAGAAGGTAGTACTAGGGTTATATTTCAATACCCCATTTACAGATCAGGGGACATTCGGGGACATTAGGTTTGCGGGACCATTGTATAGCAAAGCATTATGATAATTAAAGTTTTTCTTCTACATCTTTTTGATATTAAACTGCGCGTGCAAAGCAAACCAATCTATCGGTAAGCTAAAGTTTTAAGCTTTGAAATGGTATATAAATCCTTATATTTGGTGAAAAGGTAACTTCATAACATACAAATCAAAGTAAGTAATGATTTTTTATTTTTATCAGTTTTTTTCACTTCACCAGCCCATATCTTTTGACTGAATAAACACAGCGCTTCAATATTTTCCGATTCTCTTATCTAGGGTATATACTTTCATATGATATATAAATTAGACAAATTGGAAACAGTAAATTTTCCGATTAATGGCCAACCTTTTCCCCATAGTGCAACGGTTCACCCAACTTCTCATTGGTCTATACTTTCCGCTTTCAAGTGGGAAATGTCTGCAGACTTATTCGAAGCTACTACTTTCCGATTTCGGTCACCGCCCATGCCTCATCCCCGGATATCACGCGGGGGGCAAGATGGCGATACGATGTTGCCACCGACTGGAGGCATATGACTACCACCTTCGATGCAAATTTCAACGTAACACGTCCGACTTCACCCAAACCGTCTTTTATGCCGCCGTTACCTACATTCCATAAACCAGCACCCGGCCAGAACGAAAAGCACTCCGCTGGCGGTCGGACGATAAGTGCTGTGGAGAGTTCCCGTTGGTCATTCCAATGAAGTGAGTGTCCTTCAAGTCTATGAAGAAAAGCACTACGAATGCAGATCAGTAATACTTGAAGCCAATGGGAAACAGTGGGAGGATCTACTCCCATCCTCCAATCCACCTCGATACACCTGGTGGTACCTTTACCAATCCCCCGCGGTAAGCAACGCGCTTGGAGAGTACCTTGTCAGGCTATCTCCGGTAAACGACTATTCCACGCTGTCACTCACCATCTCCAACAGTGATCAGAAGTCCTCCGGTCCTGGCGGGATTGGATATAATATAAAACTAAAAACCTATCGCCTTCCGTAAAGATCCGGTTCCTAGAGTTTGTCAACCAAATGTGGTCTGACCAAACCTGCCCGAATGAGTGGTGAAAAAGTTTGGTCATCCCCATTCCTGTGAACAGCATCTCCTCCCGGGATGTCACCAAGTACCATCCCATCTGGCTGAGGTTGTCGAGAGGTTGGTGAACCGGCAACTGCGTGACACATTAGAAGCAGAAGGGTACGGTACTTATGCAATACATTCTTTGCAAACTTAGGAGACGTTTTGTAGGAGGGCTCTGGGAATTTCCCGGCGGAGAGCGGAGTATCTTCTTCTGACAGTGACGTTGTTCCTTGTCGCTATGAACAGTGTGTCGTTCAGGTCCCCCGAACATTTACATTTTCATCTATGCCGACAATATAACACGTGGATAAAAATATAATCCGCCGTCAGTGCTGCTCTTCGCTAAGCCAGCTCACTGGGCTTCACTCTGACCGCTAGTAAGTGCGTCAGAGCGGTGTCAGGACTAAGACCGCCCCTGGATCCAGAGCATCCTAGCCCGACATGGTCCCAAATACGACCTTTGCTTGGATCTCGGGACACTGCGGAGTGCCTGGCAATATCACGGCCTATCACCTTGTCGGAGTCAAATATTGGGGTTGACGATTAGCGTTGACCGTCCCAGTGGGGGATTAGAAAGACAGTGCGCGACAACTGCGAAAAATGAAAGAGATTACGTCGGCCTGGACTGACTTAGGCTCCGAGCCGGGAAATACCGCAAGTTTGAAAATTCTGCAATCGAAAACTTCAATTAAGGTCTCAAGCTGGATTACAGCGCTCTAATTTTATATTTGCCTTGGTAGGTTACCCGGAGTTCTGTTCAATCTAGTTGACTATCCTAGCTAAACTTTCGGAAGTCTCGCGTCTTTTGGGGTATACACCAGTGCATTCAACGACATTAGCTCCTGCTTCAAGGCCACCAAATGGATACCTGTATCTCCAATGTACTATTGGTTCCGGGCTTCTGGATCAACATATACGAAAATCGTTCGTCAATGTTACCTTTGTCGAAAAGTTTTTAACTACAATCTATATTTTATTTAGCTTTCTAAGTTAGTTCTAAGTCTTCTCAATATTGGTCTTAAGAAATATGCTTTTATTCAATTTTGTTTTCAATTGATAGGTCCAAGCTTGATTCTGATATAGCATTTAATTGTTGGAAATGAAGCTGAAAAATTAAGGTTTGACTTGTATGGAAATTTTACACATACTATGCGCATCAAGTTTTCAATTGTAATCGTAATTTCAACTGTAAAAATAGTAATTAATGTCCATGTCGGGTGGTAATACCCGGAAAACCGGCAATTAACATTGATGGAGCTGTCCGAATAAAATAAACTCACTGCCCACAAACAAATCATTCTTCCCGTCGAACTTTTTTTTTCAAAGTTACCTATCTCGTTACAAGATCAACATCGATGACAATACTAATTAATTAGCAAACAACGAAAGCCCATTCACTTGAGTAAACATTAGTGTTCACTACATTGCATTGCACCGCGTTGCAGCCGTTCGGTGAGGAGCGGCAAAGCACGTCTCCGATTCAAATGGAATGTGCGTGTTTAAATCGCTGTTCGTGACTTTCACGCCGTAACGCGACCGCACTACGATCAAAGCCACCGCCATTTCATTTGCCACCGTTTGAGGTTTTGCAGTGTTTATTTTTCAATTTGTTTTATGACAGGTGCATCGATTTTTTATTTCTCGCTTCCTCGCTGTGCTGTTTTGCAACGGAAATGATGATATAATCGTAATGAGATCACTGGAATGCGATTGAAAATTTAATGGCTGTGCTTTTAGTTCGATTTTTTTACAAGCCATAACAATGGATTGATGGTTTCGGTTTTTTTTCGTAGTGAATCGGAATAAAATATAATGGTTTTCACTTGTTGTAGTTGTTCTATCTTTACGTCGTGCTTTGGGCACATTGAAGGCAATAATATAGTTGTCATTGGAAATTAATTCATTTATTGTTCATTCGGTATCTTGTTACATGAAGCGTGAATAATGAAAGTAATTCCACACTTCCTGGGTATTTTTTTGTCATGGTAATTTGTTGCCCTGCACCATGCGGTTCTATCGTGGAGTCGAAGCGTTTTAGCTTTTATTATTAATTAAAATGGATGTGGAATTAGTGCGGTTTGCACTTTATGATGTGGTTCATCCTGTTGCCTGTGTTGTCACGGGCGGTCCGGTATGCGGTGCTCAAAAGCCGGATGCTGAGTGCTGTCAGAAACCCGAGCCTAAAACGGTTGCAAAATCAAAATCTGAAAAATTTGTTTGTAGGATATGTGACAAATTGTCAGAATGAATTATTTCAGAGCAAACGGAATTTGAAAAATTCACTTCGTTGTAGAAGTCCAGTTGCAGTCTGCATCACGGTTGCACTTATTCTTTCATCTCGTCCTTCCTATACCTTCACGACCCTTCCTTGACCGCTATGTCTTTAACTTCAATTTTCACTTCTTCGAATCTAGCCTCGAGTTATTTGAAACGCCGAGTAGTGACTGTCAAATTCTTACGCATCCACTGGATAACTAGATGCCAGAGTTTGCCAATAAAATGGAAGGGAAAGATGTGCTTCATCCAGAGATCCATCAAAAGCATTGAAGTTGTATAGATGTTGAGTAACTACTTGGAGACGGTGCTGTAGCCCGATGGGGCAAGTTAGATAGAGGCGTTCGAACTGTATATCAGTTTGTGGAGCTTATCGTGCAGAATGGAGGAGTCTGCCTCCGGTTTTAATGGAGGAAAGTTGATATCGACAGAGAAAGTAACCGATCGTTGAAAGTTGTCCGAGAGTTCCAGTTCGTTATGCCATTACCGCGCAAGTCTTTTTCTCCACTGAATGTTTATAGAGACGAGGTGCCGTGCGTCTCCTTTGCACTGCCTGTTCACTACCGCAGTGAATAGAAACCACCTTATTGCACTCAAGTGGAATTAGCAGTCATAAAAAATGTACCGATATACCTAGAGCCTACAAAACAAGCACATAATTTTCGCAGTTAAACTGGTTGGTATTTTAAACATACGAATGACATCACATATCAGCCGTAATGATACTTTCGAAATTTGTCGAATAAAAAGAATACGAAATATAAAAAAGTGCGTACGATCACAGTGCATATAAGGTAGACACCGTTCCCATTTTAGTTTTTTTGCAATTAAGTTTGATTTAAATTCCAATAGATTTAAGTTCTCTTAAAAACTTTATCTATCATATCCTAGAGCAATAATAAGTAGTATTTAAAGTATATATTTATTCGAATAATTTACAAGCTTTAGTGAATTGCAACACGCTGCAAAAACCGTCGTGGTGTGACCCAAAACAATTTCTCAATTAGATCGGCGCTTTCCCAGAATGTGATAAACCGATAAAGAACTTGTTCTTTTTGCCTTTCTCGTATACTAAGTATACGTGAAGGCTATATGATCGCTCCAAAAAAAATAAACTTTTTATAAAATGGCCCGGAGACCCATAGTGTTAAAATGAAGCAAAAATGTTACTAATTTTTCAGGCAATTATCCTTCGCAACAAGTTGCATTCGACGCAGTTCTGTCCCATTGTGTTCTATTGAAAATTGGTCATATCGGATAATGGGATCAAAAGTTATGGCAAAAATACTATTTTTTAAAATGCACGAGAAAGGTACCATCTCCGCTAGGTGGATTAATCAGGGTTTTTTTTTTATAAACAAGAGCAGATCACAGTTGACAACGATCATTTGCTGAACATTGTCATTCCTCTGCTGTTGATGGGGTTGAAGACTACCTTCGTATGATCACAAAACACAGCTCGGAGGCATTGAGGATCACAGCCGACAACCCGACTAGAAGGTTGTCATCAAAATTATATCAACATTCGTTATTATGCTGCACTAAATTTATATAACAAAATATGTTATAAACTTGTTGCCGGATGTTGTTTAACAACTAAATATCTATCCAAAATTAATCTAGTTATAACGAAACGCTATTTAACCCTTATTCGGTATAAGTCTGAAGGTAGGGGCAAAAATTAACTTGAAAATTGAATATCTCTGGTGCTTCTGAACTGATTTGTATATTTTTTTCTCAGAAGAATCGAATATGTTCCTAAATTATGACAGGTGACTCAAAATAAGAATAGGCCACTTGGTCCCGGAGTTATTTCGGGTTGTTCTGGGGCAGGTTTTTTATTGGTGAGCATTGCCCAACAATTTTTTTTATTGGTGAGCATTGCCTAATAATAAAGGGGCGCCTAACATAGCTCTGGTCATCACAAGTTCCAATATTCACGCTTCCACGGGTCTTCCGATGACAATTGACCGCCAGCTAAGGGTTGCGTACTTAGCTGGTAGTGCAGCCTGGGCACTGTTGTCCTTCTGACATCAGCTAGAGTGAGAGGGTGCGTCCTGTGGGGTCTGCCTAGGATGTGGTGGGGTTCGACAGTGGACTCTGTTGAACTTCTATAAAAAACTGCTTGTATCCCCAAGCAGGCCCTATCAAAGCGACCGTGTGCCGCTCAAAGCGCACTAGCCTAGTCCTGGTGTTGGGTGGGACTTTAAACAAATTTGACCCGACTGACCGAGCGTCTGTCCACCAAGGAGGTGCGGCTCCAACAGCGTCTGTTCTGGCATCCAGCGGCTGAGTATGAAATGTTATTCCCCGGAAGCTATACCTAAGATGGCAGCCCCATCCCGGTGGATAGGGAACCTTGGGCCAACAACCTACTGTTCCCGAAACATCAATTTGTTCGAGAATCCGATAATGAAAGAATACGGACTGATTTTACGGCGACGACTCTTAGCGCGAAACCAACGGACACGAATAGGAACATGGAACGTTTTAACCCTAGCCCAGCAGGGTAAATTGGCACAACTTGCCAATGAGGCACGCCGCATGAAGTTTGAGATCCTAGGACTGAGTAAAGTCCGCTGACCAAAATTTGGAGAACCAGAATGCCATAGGGACAAATTGTGCTATTCTCTGCCTTACGAGGTGAACAAGTTCCCCGGTATCGCGGAGTTGGTTTCCTTCTAAGTGCTCAGGCACACTCTGCGCTTATGATGTGGGAACCTGTGAAAGGATAATCGTTGCCAGATTTAGAACACGGGTCCGAATTCTTACTATAATCCAATGTTATGCGCCAACCGTTATGTTATGCGCCAATCTGCAAGACAGGTAGAACTTCTACAGCCAACTCAATGCCGTCGTAGATAGAATTCCGAAGGGTGATATCAAGATCTGTTTGGGCAACTTCAATGCGAAGATCGGATCCGACAACTCGAACCATGAGCGCATTATGGGACGTCATGGTCTCGGAGAAATGAGCGAAAACGGAGAGCTATTCGCAGAATTTTGTGGCAATAACGACATGGTGATCGGGGGATCGCTCTTCCCTCATCGACCGGTTCACAAGGTCACGTGGGTCTCCCGTGACGGCTTTACAGAAAATCAAATCGATCACATCTCGTCTGCCGAAAATGGAAACGGAGCCTTCTTGATGTACGGAATAAACGTAGTGCCGATATCGCATCTGATCATCACCTCCTCATCGGCGAAATACGCCTGCGCATTGCGCGAATTCGTCGGCAGGAGGGAAGAGTTGGACGACGATTCAACACACGCCGACTGGAAGATGCCACGGTGAAACGGTCCTTCGTTGAAGAACTGGAGACACGTGCTGCAGATATTCCGGAAGGTGGCAGCGTGGAAGACCAATCGATAGCCATCAAGAATGCCTTTATCGCCACCAGCGAGAACAATCTGGGCGAACTACGCACCCAGAGAAAACAATGGATCACCGATGACACCTGGAGAAAGATAGAGGAGCGAAGAGAAGCCAAAGCCGCGATAGAGCGATCGAAAACCAGAGGAACCAAAGTCTTAGCCCGTCAACGATACGCGGCTCTTGAGAGGAAGTAAAACGCTCATGTCGACGGGACAAGCGAGCGTGGGCAGACTCTCTGGCCGACGAAGGAGAGAGAGCCGCCGCAACCGGGGACATTCGCCTCCTCTACGATATCTCACGACGCTTAAGCGGGGCGAAGATGAATGCAACGATGCCTGTGAAAGACGCGAATGATCAGTTATTGACCGACCCAACTGACCAGCTGAAACACCGGTTCGAGCACTTAGAACAACTTTTTCAAGTGCCAGCCAGGCTATCACCATCTCGGCATGATCTGCCTAGGATCCGACGTCTAACACGCGTCAATACCGAAGCTCCATCACTGCTAGAGATTTAAACAGCCATCCAAAGCATGAAATCGAATAAAGCCCCAGGGGTCGATCGCATATCAGCCGAGATGCTCAAAGCTGACTCCATGACATCCGCTCAACTACTGCATCGTTTATTTCGTAATATCTGGGACACCGCAACTTTCCCGGTCGACTGGATGCAAGGTATCTTAGTGAAGGTACCCAAAAAGGGTGACCTGACTGTATGCGATAACTGGCGATAACATTATGTTGCTGTGTACCGTTCTCAAAGTTCTGTACAAAATTATCCTAGTCCGGATTCAGGGAAGATCGATGCGACTCTACGGCGGATTCCGCAGGCCGGATTCCGTGATTCCGTGCCGGAAGATCCTGTGTGGACCATATTGTCACGCTCCGTATCATTCTGGAGCAGGTCAACGAATTCCAAGAGTCCCTTTACTTGGTATTCCTTGACTACGAAAAAGCTTTCGACCGTCTCAATCACGAGAATATGTGGGACGCCCTGAGACGCAAGGGAGTTCCTGAGAAAATCATCGGCCTCATCGAGGCACAGTACGAGGCCTTCTCGTGTAAAGTGCTGCACAATGGGGTCTTGTCCGACCCTATCCGGGTCGTAGCTGGTGTGAGGCAAGGATGTATTCTATGACCGTTACTGTTCCTCATCGTAATCGATGAGATTCTGGTAGATGCGATTGACCGTGAATGAACCAAACCGCCATAACCATGGAGCACCTAAATGACTTCGAATTGGCGGATGATGTTGCACTCCTCGCGCAACGGCGCTCTGATATGCAGAGTAAGCTCAACGACCTTGCCGAGCGTTCCTCTTCGGCAGGTTTAGTCATCAACGTCAACAAAACCAAATCGTTGGATGTAAACACGGTGACTCCTTCCAGTTTCGCAGAAGCCGGGCAACCAGTGGAGAATGTTGAAAGCTTCCAATATCTTGGTAGCCAAATGGCGTCAGACGGCGGTACCAAGATCGACATAGGCGCACGGATCAAGAAAGCAAGGGCTGCCTTAGCGAGTTTAAGAAATATCTGGAAAAATAGGCAGATAAGTGAACGCACCAAAATACGAATTTTCAATTCTAACGTGAAATCTGTGCTGTTATACGCTAGCAAAACATGGTGTGTATCAGTGGAAAACACTCAACGGCTGCAGGTATTCATTAACAGATGCCTACGGTATATAATTCGGGCCTGGTGGCCTCACTACTGGATCTCAAACAACGAGCTCCATCGTCGTTGTCACCAGAGGCCGATAGCAACAGAAATTCAGGATCGGAAGTGGGGCTGGGTCGGCCACACTCTACGTAGGGCAAAAACGAAATCTGTAAACAAGCATTAGACTGGAACCCAGCGGGACATCGCAGCAGAAGCAGACCCAGAGGCTCATGGCGGAGAAGCCTCAATAAAGAAATAAAAGAAGTCGACCGAAATCTAACCTGGCAACAGGTGAAAGCCATAACCGGGCAACGCTCAGGATGGAGATCTTTCAAGTCGGCCCTTTGCACCACCAGAGGTGTACAGGATCCATCAATAAATAAAAATTGCCTAAAAATGTTATTGATCAACTCAGGGATGTATATCGGGCATGTTCTGCCCGTAATGGAACTTTCTAACCAGTTTAGGAATTATTTGCACTTCCGAAACAGGCTATAACGGAGTATACCCCGTGATAGCCAAATTGTCGTTGTCATTATCAAATAATCATTATTTTGCAATCAGGAGTTGGAAAATGGTATCTGGGAACCGGAATGACCTAGGAGGAGGAGTTTCTTCGGGAATTCCTCCTGGAGATCCTTCAGAAATTCCTCCTGGATATCCTTCAGGAATTACTCTTAGAGTTGCTCCAGGAATTACTCCTGGAGTTCTTCAAGGATTTCCTCCTGGAGTTCCTTAAGGAATTCTTCCTGTTGTTCCTTCAGGAAGTCCTTCTGCAGTTCCTTGAAGAATGCTTCCTTTAGTTTCTTCAGGAATTCCTGCTATAGTTGCTATAGTATTCACCCTGGAGTTACTTCAGGAATTCCTCCTGGATTTCCTTCAGGAATTCCTCCTGGAGCTCCTCCAGAAATTCTCCCTGGAGTTCCTCCAAGAATTCCCTCTGGAGTTCCTCCGAAAGCTTCTTCAAGAATTCCTCCGGAAGTTCCTCCAGGAATTCCTCCGGAGATTCCTCCAGAAATACCTCCGGATGTTCCTTCAAGATTTCCTCCTGGAGTTCCTTCAGGAATTCCTCCTGTAGTTCCTTCAGAAATTCCTCCTGGAGTTCCTTCAGGAATTCCTCTTGGAGTTACTTCAGGAATTTCTCTAAGTGTTCCTTCAGGAATTCCTCTTAGAGTTCCATCAGGAATTCCTCTTAGAGTTCCTTCAGGAATTCCTCCTGAAGCTCCTCTAGGATTTTTTCCTGGAGTTCCTCCAGGAATTCCACCTGGAGTTGCAGAAGAGTTCCTCCAGGAATTCCAGTTCTTCCGGGAATTCCTCCTGTAGACCTCCTGGAAATTCCTCGATCTTCAGACCTTCAGAAATTCCTCGTAGAGTTCCTTCAGTAATTTCTCCTGAAGTTCCTTCAAGAAGTCCTACTGAAGTTTCTCCAGGAGTTCCTTCAAGAAGTCCTACTGAAGTTTCTCCTGGAATTCCTCCCGGATTTTCTCTAGGGATTCCCCTTGGAGTTTTGCCAGGAATTCCTCCTGGAGATCCTTAAGGAATTTCTCTTGGAGTTCCTCCAGGAGGAATTTTTGAAGGAACTCCAAGAAGAAATCCGGAAGGGATTCCTGGTGGAACTACAGGTGGGATTCCTGGAGGAATTCCAGGTGAGATACCAGGTGAGATTTCTGGAGGAACTCTTGGTTTTCTTGAAGAAGCTAAAAGAAGATTTCCTGGAGGATCTCCAGGAGGATTTTCAGGAGAAACTACAAGAGGAATTCTGGAAGAAACTCCAGGAGGAATTTCTACATAAATTTCAGGAAGAATTCTGTGAGGAACTTCAGGAAGTCTGGAGGAAGTCAAAGAGGAACTCCAGGATGTATTCCTGGAAAAAAAAATCCAGGAGGAATTCTCGAACGAACTCTAAGACGAAATTCCTGTAGGAACTGCATGAGGTATGCCTGGATGAACTATAGGTGGGATTCCTAGAGGAACCTCAGGTAACTTTTTTTTTTTAAATTCCTTTCTTTACTTGGTAGGCACTCTGAGTTACTTAACCGATACTGTGCCAAGATCTACTGTGGCATTCTGCTGCCAGAATCCACACAGAATCTATTTTTAGATTTTCCATTATCATTATTGTTGTCGTTGCTTGTCCATCTCATCGTGAGTCCATTGTGTCCGTTTGTCCATGTCGTCTATCCAATGATCGTTGCATTGTTCGGTTGCCATTTATCCGGGTAACGTTGGAGGAATGCCTCCGAGAAGAACAAGTTGTCAGTCGTCATCAGGCAGCCGTGACGGTAAGGCGTGCACCCCAGAACGCCACCGTATGGGCTGCGGATCCGGCGACTGACGAGGGTTTGGTGAATGGGGCTGAGTATCGAACCCATGACCATTCGCTTGTAAGGCGAACGTGTAGCCAACTACGCTACGGGACCCCCTACCTCAGGTCAATCTAGGTTGAATTCCTGCAGCAACTCCAGGTGGGCTTCCTGGAGAAACTTCAAACTCGAAAAAGATGGAAGCAAACATAAAAGCAAGAAGTCTTACGCTTGAATAATACAATTGAATGTCCTGAAAATCTGGATTTGCATTTCCCAATCAGTGTCAAAAAATAAATTTTACTTCGTAACGGTATCGTCTGCTTTGCTTGTTCCCATCAGTGTTCATCGCCCGGGACAATTTGCCTTTCTCTAACCGCCGAAGCGCTGTTCTGCATTGAAAGTGGCCTGTTTCGTGCAATGATCATCGTGCAGCGCAAGGGCATCACCGATGTGCTCAAGTATGTGGGCCTGATGGCGATGGCGATGAGAACCACAAACGCCGAAAGGGGAGCTTTGGCGAGCGCTAGGTATTTATTGTGACCGAGGGTGATTCCGGTTTGGGATTCAACGTAGCGAGATGTGCTTCGACGAGTTCGAGTTGCAACTAGAAGGTAATTTGGAGCTTGTTCGCACTAAACTTGTATCTCCTGGGAACGCTAAAACTGACGAAGACCTTCATACCGCTGTAAAGGGTGCAGCGGGTCATAAAATCAATTCTACGTAACTTGATTGCATCGAAATGTTTAATCACGGTGTTCCGAGCAGTTCACGGAACGACGCCAATGTTAAACTTGTTGGGAAATCATCCAGCTAAAAATAATGTATTTATAATGTCCCAATTAATTCCTTTCCAGTATCTATAAAATTAAAAACATACCTACTTGTGAATGGACCAATCAATAAGCAAAAACTGCCGCTATGAAACGAACAGATTGCGCCACCTTAGACATGTTCTGTCAAAACCACACGAATAGAAATATGCGTATACTTTGCAAAATACAGTTTATACAGTGATCAAATCAAAAACATTCAGTTTGAAACATCACCGGTGAAAATGGGAATTTTTGGTCTAATTTTAGTGGTCATTATTTTTGGAACTTTTAGAAATAGACCACGAAAATAGAGCAGCGGTGAAAACGTCCTTTGTTTACATCTAGCTGTCCGGCATTCTTGCAACATGCCCTACCTATCGTACCCGTCCAGGTATAGCTACTTTCTGAGTACTGCTCGAGTTTCAAACAGCTGTATCCTTCGTACACGCTTTTGAAATTATTTAGAACCTGATGATTGAAATATTAATTAGGAAATTGTAAATGTTTAGGTAGAGTAACTTAACGTGACGTAACCCGATAGATCAGGATTCCAGTGAACCCTGTGCAATTTTTTGGTTCACCCAATCTGGCGTTTCTCGAGCAACATAAAAATCATATTAACAACTCCAAACTTGATGTGTAGTGGCGAACATGAGCAAAAGTTCAATATTTTGTCTTCGTCGTTACCAGAAACCAAAAGAATATGAACACAGCTTGCAAAATTCTTTCTTCGTCTTGTGCAATTTTCCTTGATGTTTTCTTTGGTTCTCGAGATGTCATTAGATCCAAGCTCACTCTTGAAAATCGTAGTAATCTGCGGAATTTTACGTCAATTCCAATTGTTACGGCATCCGACGAAGATCTAACCTGTTATATAATGCTAAACAACTACACTACTTCAAACAAATCTTTAAGCTGTCGGTTTCATTCATCCAATTTCTTCCGTACCCCAAGTTTGATCTTTTCTTCTGATGCTCGAATACATTTCATAACAAATAAACAATAAAAAAAATAAAATACAATCTTCTATTTGAATAGAATACTTAATTCCCAAGGTTTTTCTCATGCTCAAAATGTTCTCGTCTTTAGAGTTCAACAAAGAATCCAGTCTGCACGTGAATTCTTGAAAGGTTCTGAACCAGAGATATCATTATTAAAGATATACGGCTTCAAGCGATACAAAACACATACCTAAGTCAGTTTGGTGAGTTTAGTCAGTTGTAAATAATTGTAATTGTAATAAAGGCAACAACTGCAAACTGGTTGAAAACAACTTGGACCACTTTTTGGACGGCTTTGTAGGTATTTTGGGGATATTGCTGAATTAAAATATAGATTCTTTTGAAATTTCTTAGTAAAAAATCAAGATTTCTCAAGATTCCCACTAGGGATTTTTTTAAAAATTGGTCCGGATGTGCAGAATGACCTCAGGAATCGAGCCCTGTGTTTGGTTTTGATGTACATTTTTATTTTATTATAACGGTCTACCGGCGCACCGTGATTGTACCAAATGAAAGATTCGAAGATCCGAACAACTCTCAGCTCAGCTCAGACTGTAAATGCTACTGGGAGCACTGCAAGCATTACTCAACATATTACAAGCGCAAGCGGTCGTCTCTGCCTCATTCATATACGGGGGTTCGCGTGGCAAGGTTGCACGCTAATTTTCACCTACTCAGTGACTGAGTAAAATTGTATTGCTCTCTCTTTCTATCCCACGGAAATTTTACTCAACTTCCGTCAAAAGCAGGACAACTCAAAACTATGAGCAATCCTGCTTTTGACGGAAATTGAGTAAAATTTCGAAGAAAAGAGAAGGCAATACAATTTTACTCTGTCACTGAGTAAGTAAAAGTTGAGTGTGTGAGGCAGTGGAGCGTTTCTTCCGAGTTAGATAAAAGTTTCACAGACTGGTCGGCCATATTATCGACCAACCACTTGGCGGCGTCTACCTATTTGATATGTGATGGGCTATAGCTCCTTCTTGATGAGCCGATTGGAGTACTGGACTCGATCCTGGGCTAATGGCTTACAGTCGCCCTGAAGTTTAGCGACCTCAGGTCCATTGCAACCGCAAAAAGCCATTGTGCGCGCGGCCTTCCACAAAGCCTACGGCCTCTTTCGGGTTCTCTACTGCATTGTTTGCTATCAACCCTTTCTTTTAATAAAATGCTGGTCCTGAAAAGAGTCGATTTTCAATCCACAATGCGTCTTTCGAATCACTTACAGCAATCAAACGTCGATCCGAACCTTGCGTTAAAAATTCGGAAGCTCGTCAAGCGAAAATGGTACACGCTAACTTTCACCTACTCAGTGACTAAGTAAAATTGTATTGCCATATCTTTTTTCCAACGAAAATTTACTCAATTTCCGTCAAAAGCAGGATTACTCATAGTTTTGAGTTGTCCTGCTTTTGACGGAAATTGAGTAAAATTTCCGTTGGATAGAAAGAGAGAGCAATATAATTTTACTCAGTCACTGAGTAGGTGATAGTTAGCGTGTACCATTTTCGCTTTACGAGCTTCCAAATTTTTAACGCAAGGTTTTGATCAACGTTTGATTGCTGTAAATTCGAAAGACGCATTGTGGATTGAAAATCGACTCTTTTCAGGACCAGCATTTTATTAATTATTATTATTATCAATTCTGATTTTGCCTGTGATTGGAAAGGCGCATTGTCGGTTCGTCTCAGAACCATTATTTCACAGGAAGTTGAGTGTGAGTGACGAATTTTCTGTCATTAGATTCCAGAAAAACTTTATGCGATTAGAAAGCCATGCAGACAAATCCTACCCAACAAGCATTGGAGGCTGATAAAAAGCTTATTTCACCACAATTTGGCTTGTTCAGCTAAAAAAACTAGCTTATTCAACTTAAAGAGTTTTATCCATCCATCCATCCAGAATTTAATTGTTTGTTACCTCTTCTTGAAAACTTAAGATTTTGCCTTTCTGGAATCTCTTAATTGATTTTCTGGAAATAGCAGTAAAATAACCCAAAATACCATTCAAACCTACAGAAAGAAATGCTTTTAAAATATCTGGATCAATACAGACATATGATACGTAGTATTTGGCTCTCACATTTGCGGAAGGATTCTTTTGATAATTCTTCCAGAAAGGCCATGCATATTTAAGAACTATGAACACGCTATGTTTAATTAAATATACTCGCAAAACTCCAATTTTGAATCAGGATTTTTTAGAAATATGCCGGTAAGCTAAGCATCTTGTGTTCCGTACTATTTTTCGTGTTTAACATTCCTATCGTAAGATATAACAATTGTTCGAAGTTCGAAAACTCATTCCTGGCAGTAACGCCTATATATGATCAGAGAGCTGGATAAGTAGTAATATTCATGCAAAGTGGCGAGAAATCTTGGGGAAGCTAATTTTGTTTCAGGAGGGGCTATAGGCTCCCCCTAGCACCCCTGTAGTTACGCCAATGCTTTTAGGCCGTTTCATCATCCGGCCGACCGTCGATTGTCTTTTTTTGGCCGTTTCCACCTCGCCATAAGGCTGCCTCTCGTCGACTGTCCCATCGTCAGACCGGCTGTCAGCCACCCTTTTTATGCCTGCCAACCACACACCCATCAGTGTTAGTTCTGTGTCAATATAGGTCTCCCAGTCTTATTTAAATTCCATGGTTAGGTTACGCCTTCGTTACAGATTTGGTAATTCTTTGGTTACTGCTTCTGCCTCATACGCCGGAGATCGTTATACAATCCCATGCTCGTTTCATATTTCTTATTTGTATCTTTCTCTATATGTTTCATATAGAGTTCTAGCCATCACTGGAACTGGAAATAGACTTCCATACCGTTTCCATTTCTCTATCACCTCCAACTTGACTATTCCATCAGTAACTGCTAGATTTGGAAATGAACGAAAAGTGTTAAAAAACGAAAGCAATCAAAAAAGTTTCATCGCTTGCTTTCCTATCACATTGGCAACTCGATAACCAAGACGAACCTCTGCCCCTTGAACCTATCCCAACAATTCCAATAAATTCTGCATGAAATCGTGCAAAAAGTGCAGAGGCATATTCGGCTTGTAGTGGGTGACTGATTGCTTCACCATTTTCCTCCCCCTTCCCCACAATGACTAGCATTCTGACGTGGCAGGCGTCAGTGTGACTCAACAAATGAGATCACCAGTGCTTGTACATTGAAGATGAGTGCTAGTTCGAAGCAAAGGTTCTCTGTGCAAGAACAGCTGATCCAGTCATAATGGAGAAACTAGCAACCACGGGCGGACAATCAAGTTCATTTTTATGATTAGGTTCTACACGCCTTCGAAAGCCTAATTACACCAATGACTTTGAGATCATAATTCTCAAATATTCCTTTTTTGTATGCTCTACAGTGGTGTAACCCTTTGATAACTGCAAAAATATTTTGAATCCTCAAGACAAAATCTTCTTTCCTTATACTTAGTTTTGTTTCAATTTCATTTTCGGGATGTCTGTCAACCATTTTCAACCAACTTTGATGTCATCCCACCGAGCGAAAGGCTAAAAAATGTTGGGAATCTGACCGAGGACAATGATGGCGGCACGAGTCATTTCCACTTCGTTAGAAACACAGCTGAATCACAATGAACAGACGTCCAAACTAAAATAAAGCTGCCAGCGAAATTATGTTAAGGTTAGAAATTATAGTTCGTTGGTGACAAACAAAATTAAATTAGAAAAAAAAAGTTCTTAAAAGAATAGAAACTGCCGTGATCAGAAAAAATGGCGTTTGCGCCAAATTACAACATAAACGTTTTCTACTTTTTTGTTGAATAGCTGGAAGAGTAGTACCTGGTAACGCCATTTTTAGAAAATGGCGTATACGTCACTTTTCCAGATTACGCCAGGAAAGGTTTCTAAAACAAGAAACAAAAAAATAGGGGTTTCTATAACTATAATTGATATTACTAGAAAATGTGTGTTTTTTTGCATTGTGGTATTTTATTTTAGTTGATGCTTTCTTCTTGCACTTTTTTCCAAATTTAAGTTGCCGATCTATTTTCTGTGGCTGAATGTTGCATCCGACATTGATGCAGCACTGCGAACTAATTGAAAGTCGCTTCATTTTTAATTCCATCCGGAACCCCTGGATTACGACTGATATGCTGCATTTTAATCATTTAGTCACAACAGCTAGCATCAAAATCCGATGCAATTGATCTCGCTGTACAGATCCGCAAAAACCGCAAATGATGGTGCGAAAAAACCACATCACATGGTAATGAAAATGTAACACTTGCAATTGGCGGTTTTTATGTTTCTGTAGGTAAACAGAAATCCACCGTGCATGTGGATTTCCATCGAAGTAAAGCTGCTATCGTCAACCTTTTCGATTCAGTTTGACAAACATGTAGGACGTTAAATTGAAAATTGAAAAATGTCGAAAAAAGGTCATTTTTAGCTTGGTAATGCCGTGCCTTTACCGACTAAACTATCTGGGATCTCAAAACAACATAAACATATCCAGGAATCCTTCCTGATGCCTGATAGTGACAGAAAAGCTTCATATTTGAAATTACCATGCATTAATTATTAAATTGTTGAATCTTAGAACCAATTAATTCCACCCAATTTATCCGCGCGAAAGTCAATTGTGTCGCCCAATCTGCCCTACTAGGCAGGTACTTACTCTCCGTTGTTATTCGTTGTAGCAACCAACTAAGCCCATAGTCAATGGTGGACTGCATTGCATGGGATGCTCATTATTTCTAAAGCTTTTCGCATTTCACGTCATTAGTTTTAAGCCCTGCGTTATTGTGTTCCATCCGCGTGGAACGCCTCCCTCCCGTACCGACATTCAACAATTTTAAACTGATCTATTATTTGCTACCGCCGTACCATACCTGTGCAGGTGCCCTGTATTTATCCATTGTGTGCCGCCAATTACGGGCATGACATTTTAGGAGTTTTGCGCAACGGCTGCATTTTGTCCGCATCCGGGATCCGGGGAGAAAATTAGTTGCACAGCATAATTATTACAGTCGTTTTGCGTTTATTCTACATTTGTTACAGTTGTTGCCGGTTGATTGGTGGTGTTGTGTCGTTCCACGTCGAAGCACTTTGTTACAATTGGCGCCCAAGGGGTGGTTAACATTTTCCTACACTGCCAGTATTTCCGTGGTCGATAATTTGTTTGATTGCTCTAAGTCATTGACCGGTTTCAATTCGTTCGCACTGTTTCGACGGTTCGAAATTAACCTTAACCCTCTTGTGTACATTGTGTAGACCAACGTGGAATGACCCAAGAACCCTACCTATTTTATACCTATGCGCATCCTGCGGGGTCAACCCTTTTCATCACGAAAGCGAGCCCACCCAACGAGGATATAATTCTCCTAAGCGTGTGACAACTAAATATAAACAATTGGCTTCTGGCGGCAGCTGCACGTGCCTATTCTGTTCAACTGATTTTCAGCCTGAAATATTTAAAATAGCCTAATAGTGCCAGTGCGGAAAGCAGGTGCAGCAGTGCGGCTGTTGAATAATTGATTCGATTCCACCAATGCCAACCGCACCAGCTACTGCCACTGCCACTACTGCTGCAGCAATTCCCGCTGGAAAAGCTAGATCCGCCACCGGTCACCTCCGGTCGTCTCCTCCCTAGCAGAATAGTCCAGTAGTGCTGCCGGCTGGCCGCTCCTGATGCTTCCAGGTTTTCGCGCGTCACCTGCTCGTGGCACCGGCCGATGGCGAAGATATCGATCTTGCTCATCTTCCGACCGTTGTACTCCAGCGGGGAGATGCAGTAGTTTTTCGAAAGGAAGTCCTCCCCGCTCGGGTAGGACCCGTTCGCCAGCGGGCTGTCCAGCAGGGTGTGAATGTGACAACCGCAGGGGAAATAGTTACCTACCACGTGCAGCTGGCTGAGCCCCTCCAGGATGATGCTGCCCGGCTCCGGTGTTTCCAGTAAGTGATTGCCCTGCAATCGGAGCGTTTTGATGTGATTGGCGTACGTGATGTTGAGCTCCTGGATGGCATCAATTTTGTTGTTCAGGATGCTGAGCGTGTCGACGTGGTCCAGTCCGTCGAAGGCGTTGGCACTGATGACACCGAGGTCGGACTCCTGGAGGGAAAGCAGCTTTACATTGGTCAGCCCACGGAACGTGAACGCACTGACTTCGGTGAGGTCCATGAACGAGAGTTTTAAGTGACCGACCTGGGAGAAGGAGCAGAAAATCAAATACGTGGTTATTGTCGGACTTATAAATTAATTTTAACAATGCTATTGAGAACACGAAATTCTATTATTTCAGTTTTATAGAATGATAGTATAGGATCATTGGATGGATTTTGTGTTTGATGATGATTGAACTATATTGTAACGCAGAATTCCTATCAGGAATTTTCAGGCGTGAATGTAATGTAATGAATGTAATCAAGCTGGGACTAAGAACCTAGGCCGGGCAGAAAATAAACGAACTTCTTGCTTGTGTTGCGATGGAAATCAAACTTGGAGTAGCACTTAGCAAATCAAGGCTAAAGATTCCTGGTCAGTGCATAAATTATTGTCGGTCCCTAGCTGCATATCGCCAATCATTGTTATTGTCTGATATTCTGGATACGAGCCCGGCCAACGACCGATTTTTATTGTATTAACGATGGATGATTATATCAGCAACTGAAACAATTTATAATTCATTTGGCT
Source organism: Armigeres subalbatus (assembly GCF_024139115.2). Lineage (NCBI taxonomy): Eukaryota > Metazoa > Arthropoda > Insecta > Diptera > Culicidae > Armigeres > Armigeres subalbatus. Next base: position 27,696 of record NW_026943762.1, read on the forward strand.
GCTACATTTTTTCTACGGTAAGGTAATCTGCAACCAGACACTTAGAATAGGCGAATCAGATTGGCCCGCCCACCCTAATTTCAATTTCCAAGAGCTTATAGTACAGGACCCAAGATGGATCTCTGGGGGATTCCAGCGGTGATAGGAACACTACTCTAACGTACACCAATCCCTCTAATAGTACGTGGTTCTGGAAATAGCTTTACAAAATTTTGTATAGGACCTTCGCTGTGCCATGTCGTAATGAGAATAATCAATTTTCCCGCCACTTGCGTTGAATAGCTACCGTATGCATGGCACCGTAGAATTACTCTTTTTTAATGAAGGTAACAGAAATCTGCAACCAGACACCTGGGGAGGCGTACCCAGGTAGTGTGCGGATGGGGTCACCACTTCCGACCCACTAAAACCAACTCCTTCGTGGAAGGGTTATTTGGCCGAAAGTCATTTGGCCGAATGCAACTATGCCGAAAGTTGTTTGGCCGAATATACCATTTGGTCGAACAGACCATTAGACCGAAAGTCATTTGGCCAAAAGGGTCATTAGGCCGAAAGGGTCGTTTGACCGGAAAGGTCGTTTGGCCGAATAGGGCATTTGGCCGAATAGTTTATTTGAAAAGTGATAAATTAGGAGAAGAGAGACGACTCATTTCTCACTCTTCATTTTTCTATTCTCATTGTGCGAAGCACGAAATGAGTAGTGAGACGACTCACTACCCACTTCGCACTACTCACTTTTCACAGTGAGAAGTGAGAAATTAGGAATGATAAGTCAGACGTCTCACTTCTCACTTCGTCTGAGACGAGTCTGAGTAACACGTCTCACTACTCACTCTGCGCTTCTCACTTTTTACATCAAGAAGTGATAAATGAGGAGTGAGATGTGAGACGTTTCACTTCTCACTTCTCACTTCTCACTACTCACTTCACGCTTCTCACTTTTTACAGTGAGAAGAGAAAAATGAAGAGTGAGAAGAGAGACGTCTCCTTTCTCACTTTCCGTTTTTCACTTCCCACCGTGAAAAGTTAGTTGTGCGGAGGGGGTAGTGAGACGTCTCACTAATCATTTCACCTTTCTCACTTTCTACAGTGAGAAGAAAAAAAATCAAGGCTGAGAAGTGAGACGTCTCTCTTCTCAATCCTAATTTTCACTTCTCACTATTCGGAAAAAAGTCATATTCGACTAAATGACCCTTTCGGCAATACTACCCTTTCAGCCAAATGACCAATTCGGCCAAACGACCCTTTCGGCCATACGACCCTTTTGGCCAAATGACTTTCGGTCTAATGGTTTGTTCGACCAAATGGTATATTCGGTCCTTTCGGCCAAAAGACTCTTTCGGTCAAATGACCCTTTCAGCCGAACGACCCTTTCGGCCAAACAACCCTTTCGACCAAACGACCCTTTCAGCCAAATGACTTTCGGCCAGATGGGTTTCGGCCTAATGGTCTGTTCGGCCTAGTGGCATTCGGCCAAATGACCCTTTCCCTTACATGACGTACACAAGTGCACGTATGTGCCTCAACTCTCCTAGTATACTCCCCATGCACCACATGTGCCCCAACACTCAGCTGCCTATGCCGCTCGAATGATTGCAAGAGTCTTACAGGTACCCTGCAGGAGGTACCCCATGCTGCTATCTCACAACATAGACAGTCCTCATTCAGTTTGGTGTTCACAACGTTCTGCAACAGGGTGGCACCACTTGTCTACCAAGCCGGAGGCGACCCTAGGTTGGTGGCTCCTATGCCGCTCCTACCTCACCTACGAGGCAGACCCTTTCATGTCTCATATTTCTGATGTGCCGCAGAAGCCCGACACTCCTACCAGGCATAGCGAGACTTTCGTGTACCCTAATTCTGAGGTGTCACAGAGGTATCCGCTCCCCGACACTCCTGACAGACTTCACCAGACTTTAGTCATTCTAACACTACCAACCATACGCACCATGCGAGGCTTACTTTCCGAAACTGACCCCTGATTGTTAATCGGCCCCACCTAAATCCTGTAATCGTCTAAGGAAGGATCAGATGGCCAATTTTATATGGACGTGTACTGCACAAGAATATCGCGCATGAACGATTGTATTGCTGTTTTTCTCAAAAATGTACCCAATACTATTTCAGAGATGATGAATAATGGATGCTGATTCTACAGATGCACTAGGTTCTCCAAACCATCCTGGATTTCAGCCTTGGTCTACCAGATCAATTACGCTTGATACGAAACCAATAGCCCTCTGGGACAATGCGCATAATTTAATATCTAGATATGTCCAAACCGGATGTTCTAAGTTCTACAAATCATTCTTTAGTTTAGACCAGAGCTGTAAATATTCGAATATTTTTTGTGAAGCCCATCGGCCTTCTTTGTCACTTCACTTCTAAACATATTCATATTCGGCTTTGCACCGTCAATTTTCGGAATGAATATGGGTCAGTGAGTATTTACTTGAATTTTACAAATTATTAAATGATTGTAAAACTGAACACATGTTTAATGATTTAAATAAATAGACGCATAGATCTAATCCCGACGTTCAATTGAAGGGCATTTTCAGCAGCAAAGGTCAGTATTATCATGGCTAATTATGTTTTTTTCGCGCGCAGTTACCATACTCAGTGATCATCAATTGACTGAATCCATGAAGAAGTAAACTGAGTAAGTCATTCTATGTTTTGAATAATCAAAACACGATTGTCAAAACTCGAAGCGAATGTGCTTCATGAAAATGAATATTTCATGCTCTGGTTTAGACCAATTGATCTACAATGTCAACTGATCAACGCATGTCAATACAAAGTCAATAGCAACCTATGGGATCCATACATGCCCGTAGACCCCATGTGCATGATTCACTATTTGGATATGTCCAAACCAGATATTCTGAGTTCTCCAAGCCATGCGCATGATGTACGATTCAGATATGTTCAATCTGGATGTTTTAAGTACTTCAAATCTTGAGTTCAGACAACTGGGCCAAATTATTTTGTTTTTTTTTGTCTTTATTTGTCAGGTTTTCAGTCCTAGGCTGGCTCACTTCTTAAAATTAAATCTAAAAGAATTCCTCCGGAAGATCCTCCAAGCACTCCTCCGAAAGTTACTCCAGCAATTCCACCGGAAGTTTCTCCAGGAATTTCTCCGAAAGTTTCTCCAGAAATTCCTCCAAAAGATCTTCCAGAGATTCCTCAGTAAGCTACTCCATACATTTCTCCAGAAGTTTCTCCAGAAATCCCTCTGAAAGTTCTTCCAGGAAATCCTCCGGAAATTAGTCCAGGAATTCCTCCGTAAGTTGCTCAAAAAAGCCGTTAGCTCCTCCAGGAATTCCTCCGGAAGTTCCTCTAGGGTTTTCTCCGAAAATCTATCCACGAATTTCTCTGGAAGTTCCTCCAGATATTCCTTCGGATTTTCCTGCAGGCATTCTTTCGATCGAATTCAGATCAGATTTTTTTTTCGAAAGTTCATCCCGAAATTCTCCCCAAAGTTCATCCAGTAACTGATCAATAATTTCCTGCGGGAATTTTTTCAGAAGTTCCGCCAGGAATTCCACTAGAAGTTATTCTAGAAATTCACATTAGAATTCTGTTAGTTTGTTTCACAGGTACAAGAACTTATAATAAATTATTTCTAGAACTCTCCTAAACTTTTTTTTGAATTCCATTCGAAATTCACATGGAATTCCTCTCCCATCCAGCTCTCGAGAACTGTACCGGAAATTCTTCCAGGCATTTCCCTCAAAATTTATCCAAGAATTCTACTCGAATTCAGGATTTCTTCTGCAAAGTCCTAAAAGAGTTCCTTCATAAACTTGTCTGGTTATTCCTACAGAAAATGTTCCAGAAATTGTTCCGAATATTTCTATAAAAAAAACATCTCCGGAAAATCTTCTTAGAATCCACCAGAAAATTTCCAGAAAATTATTTAATGTAGATATCCCCGATAATTTCCACGGGAACTTCTCCAGAAACGATTAAACTCATTTGGCAAAAGCCGTCTTAATAATTTTTCGCTCCTTCGGCTTATCAAATGAGGTTGACGGCTCTATCACGTCCAGCTCCTTCATCCGGTATATTTCCCTTTGCATTTCCTTTTCAACCGCCGGAGACCAACGATACTGTGGTGGTCTCTTCGGTTTTTCCCCTTCCAGAATTTCAATTTTGTGCTGCAGAACTGTTGTTCGTCCAAGCTGGCCATCACCCTATAGATGGCTCCCAATTTCCAAGAGTTCACGTCTTTGACTCTCAGTAAGGTCATGTTCGGTTTTGATACAGGTTAGCTCGCTGTTCTTGGGAGTTTCAATTGACGGCAAATCTAGACTCGTATCTTCCTCCATTCGAATTGGTGGAATGATGTCAGTGGATTGTTCTACACACAGAACTAGATTGATCTCAACATTTTCTTCCGCAAAATATTGATCGACACAATTTATGCCTTATCGCTCGACACCGATAGAATTTGTTTCCAGTCGTGTAAGATCCATTTCTCTCTACAGCTGGAGTTATTTTGAAAAACCTTCCAGAAGTCATTTCCTAAAATTAACTTTTTTGCTAAATTGTGAATCCCTGCTCTTCGTATTACCCCTTCCAAAGCGATGTTGAATAGCAGACACGAAAGACTATTGCCTTGCCGTAACCCTCTGCGGGTTTCGAAGGGAAACCCTGAAACTCAAAATACGCACATCACCCGATCCATCGTCGCCTTGATCAACCGTATCAGTTTATCCGGAAATCCGTGTTTGTGCATTAGCTGCCATAGCTGTTCCCGATCGATTGTATCATATGCGGCGTTGAAGTCAATCAATGAAAGATGTGTGGGCACGTTGTATTCGCGGCATTTCTGCAGTACTTGGCGAATGGCGAACACCTAGTACGTGGTGGAGCGTTCGCCCATAAAACCCGCCTAGTATTGTCCCACGAACTCTCTTGCAATTGGTGCTAGTCGGTGGCATAAAATTTGTTAGAGTGCCTTGTAGGTGGCGTTCAGCAATGCGATTGCGCGGTAGTTGCTACAATCCAGCTTATCGCCCATTTTGTAGATAGGACACACGACACCTTCCATCCACTCCTGCGGCAAAACTTCCTCCTCCCAAATCTTGGTAATGACCCAGTGCAGCGCTCTAGCCAGTGCCTCACCACCGTGTTTAAATTGCTCTCCTGGTAGTTGGTCAACCCCAGGGGCTTTGTTGTTCTTCGGCCGGCCAATCTCCTCCTGGATTTCCTGGAGATCTGGAGCCGGTAAAATTATGTCCTGCGCGCGTTCTTCCAGGTCCATCGCCATCTGCTACATCTTCGTCTGCCACATCGCCATTCAGGTGCTCTTCGTAGTGCTGCCGCCACCTTTGGATCACCTCACGCTCGTTCGTAAGAAGGTTCCCGTTTATGTCCTTACACATATCAGGCTGTGGCACGTGGCCCTTACGTGAACGGTTCAACTTCTCATAGAACTTTTGTGTGTTATTAGCGCAGTACAGTTGCTCCGTCTCTTCACGGTCTCGATCTTCCTGCTGACGCTTTTTCCTCCGGAAAATCGAGTTTTGTCTGTTCCGCGCCTATTTATATCGTGCCTCGTTCGCCCTCGTGCGGTGTTGCAGCAATCTCGCCCATGCTGCATTCTTCTCTTCTACTAACTGCTCACATTCGCCGTCATACCAGTCGTTTCTCTGATCCGGGGGCACCGTGCCAAGTGCAGCGGTAACGGTGCTACCAATGGCGGATCGAATATCTCTCCAGCCATCTGCGCCTAGCTGCTCTTTCGTTGGGAGTGCCACTTCCAGCTGCTGCGCGTATTCTTGGGCTAGTCTACCGTCTTGTAGCCGCCCAATGTTAGGCCGCGGCGTCCGACTTCGACGCGTGTTGTACACCGTCGAGAGTTTTGAGCGCAGGCATACTGCAACGAGGTAGTGGTCGGATTCAATATTCTCACTGCGGTAAGTGCGGACGTTCGTGATGTCGGAGAAGAATTTACCGTCGATTAGAACGTGGTCGATTTGGTTTTCCGTTTCTTGGTTAGGTGATCTCCATGTGGCCTTGTGGATATTTTTGCGGGGAAGAAGGTGCTTCGGACTACCATTCCGCGGGAGGCTGCGAAGTTTATGCATCGTTGGCCCTTTGTCATTCGATACGGTGTGCAGGCTATCCGGTCCGATGACCGGTCTATACATTTCCTCCCTTCCTACTTGCGCGTTCATGTCACCGATGACGATTTTGACGTCCCGCAGTGGGCATCCATCGTATGTCTGCTCCAGCTGTGCGTAGAACATTTCTTTCTCGTCGTCGGGTCTCCCTTCGTGTGGACAGTGCACGTTGATGATGCTATAGTTGAAGAAACGGCCTTTAATCCTCAGCTTGCTCATCCTTGCGTTGATTGACTGCCACCCAATCACGCGTTGGCGCATCTTACCCAGCACTATAAAGCCGGTTCCCAGCTCGTTGGTGGTGCCACAGCTTTGGTAGAAGGTAGCCGCCCGATGCCCGCTTTTCCACACTTTCTGTCCTGTCCAGCAAATCTCCTGCAGCGCCACGACGTCGAAGTTGCGAGGATGTAATTCATCGTAGATCATCCTGTCGCAACCTGCGAAACCTAGCGACTTGCAGTTCCATGTTCCAAGCTTCCAATCGTGATCCTTTATTCGTCGCCTAGGTCTTTGCCGATTATATCGAGTCGCATTATCTCTTATATTGTTCGTAATTATTGGTTTTCCAGGCGGCTTTTTGGGCCTGCGCAAACCTCCTGTCTCGCCGGAGGGCCGTCGTGTCAGGGCTGTTTAGCGTCCCACCTAACACCAGGACCTGGGCTTGTGCGCTTTGAGCGGCGCACGGTCGCTTTGGCGGAGCCTACTTGCGGATTAATGCAGCTTTTTATAGAGGTTTAACAGGGCCCACTGTCAAACCCCACCACATCCTAGGCAAGCCCTACAATTCGCAGATGGCCTGAGGAGGGATCGTACAGGGCTAGAAGCGATAGGCATTTTGGCTATATATAATATAAATCAAACTCAATTCAAAAATCCAATTTACTTATACTAGATTATTATTTTAGGTATGATCGATTAATTGAACCGAATACATAATGATAGATAAATTATTCCAGCGAATTTCTAACGTATCCCAATTCGACGATTTCAACCAAAAACCCAACGTAAGTACTAATCCTAATTTCCGAGTTCCGAAAATAATTTAGCAAAATCAAATATGATTCCAATTCAATTTTCAATAGTCTTAGCCCAAATGCGCTCGCAAGCACAATGTATACTCAATTCAATTTCAATATCATATAATTTGTTCGCAAGCCATATTTTCTCAAATTGCATCACGTTGGGCGCCAAATGAAACGGTTCAAGATCTATTTGGTTCAATTCTGGTTTCCTTCGACTGACTTCATTTAAGCGCCAAATAGACAATTAAATTGTGTGCTTGTGAAGCAGTAATATTTGTATGCCCGGCGAGACTCAGGGCGAGTCCATCAAACACGCGGAAATGATCAAAAGCGAGTCCGACCTAACAGACCACAATTTTACACCCAAACGGAACCCTCCAAAATACTCAAAAACCAACTAATCCAATTCAAAAACTTCCTTCCTAAAGTGACTTAGCATAAACATTAAATTCACAGGTGTATCGTCAAGTTCTCCACGTGCCACAGCCTGATTTTTTTTTTTTTTTGCAAGGGAGAATGCATTTACACACTAACCCAGTACACGTGCATTGTAGTTGCCAAACTACCACACGGAAGTGTACTGGAGTGTCGGACTCGACCATACCGGTAATACCGACTAAACTCCTTGGGCTCCACCATCGTTTCCCCAGGAACTACCTCTCAGTACTACTTCTGGGGATGGCAGTACTAAACGTACTCGCTCGTTCTCGCTCACACAGGCACCCATCCCGTGCAGAGACTGACTTGGGTGCTCGCTCTATCGCACCCTCAAACACACCCTACATACTCTGTTGCACCTCTGTCATGCCGTGCAGGTCTAACTTGTGTGCCCACCCATCTCATGCCATGTGGGTCTAACTTGTATGCCCACCCAAACCCTTGATTCATGCTCATACACTCCATGCTTGCACACACGCTAACGCTCCTATGGGTCTGACTTGTGTGCCCACCCTTCTCATGCCGTGCGGGACTAACTTTTGTGCCCACCCTTCTCATGCCGTGTGGGACTAATTCTATGCCCACCTTTATCGTACCATGTGAGACTGCTCACCTCTTTCATTCGGTTCGCGCTGACACATTCTACTCGAGTCATTCGACCTAACACTCCCTCTGGCATCCCTTGTGGGACTCTTCGCTTAGGTTCCCACTTCTGACATGCCATGTGAGTCTGACTCACCTCATTCATGCCATATGAGACTAGCTCAACACGACTCAACTCATTTCCTTTCGTACCATGTGAGACTGACTTGGATGCTCCCCACACTCCTCTGCCACGCCGCGGGGTATCAGTAGTCGTAGGAACCAACATTCCTGCGCTACTCCCAGCGCGGCGTGTGCAGTCCATACATACACCTATTCATTCACCCTTCAGCCATGCTTCGAGGTGACGATCTCGGTTGCCACCCGCTGCGCCATTACCTCTGCATGGGCAGACCATTCACACACTTCTTCGCGTTCGGCACTTTCGCTCTAACTTACCAATCACAAGTTAGTCATGCTTGTCGATTGTTGCTCGGCGCGCCAGATTCTCTGCAAGCTGCAGGCAATCTGAGTGGTTGCAGTCGAGACTGCGTTCCACTTCTCCACCGCTTGACACATCCTTTGGATAAGATTATCCGGAGTTGTGTCCCGGCCGCAAACGTCTAGCATTGCTCTTCTTTCGACGTCGAAACGAGGACATACGAACAGTATGTGCTCTGCAGTTTCGTCAACACCTGGGCAGTCAGGGCAGACGGAGACCTCCGCGTGCCCAAACCTGTGGTGGTACTGTCGGAAACAGCCATGGCCTGACAGGAATTGTGTCAGATGGAAGTGAACCTCCCCATGGGGTCTCCCCACCCAGCTTGATATGTTAGGAATCAGCCGGTGGGTCCACCTACCTTTCGAGGAGTTATCCCACTCGCGCTGCCATCTGGCAACCGAAGTCACCCTGGTACGCTCGCGGGCTCCTCTGGTGCCACGTAGGTCAAAACACTCCTCGTCCTCCCGGATGACCAGCCCGACTGGCATCATACTCGCTATCACGCAGGATGCGTCGCGCGATACCGTGCGGTAGGCCGATATCACCCTGAGACACATCAAGCGGTAGGTGCTCTCCAGTTTCTGCAGGTAACTGGTTACCCCCAGTGCTTTTGCCCAGGACGGGCCGCCGTACCTAAGAATAGATGCGGCAACGCCTGCCAGTAGCCTACGTCTACTGGCGCACACCTTGGAGCTGTTGGACATCATCCTCGATAATGCCGCCACAGCAGTCGAAGCCTTCTTGCACGCATATTCGACATGGCTACCGAAGGTAAGCTTGTCGTCTATGATGACCCCAAGAATCTTCAGACTCCGCTTTGAAGTGATCGCGACGTCTCCCACGTGTACAACTGCATGTTGTGCCGACTTACGGTTGCTGACGATAACCACCTCCGTCTTATGTTGAGCGAGCTCAAGGCCTCTCGCACTCATCCAGTCCGCCACAGTGCTGATCGTGTGTTCTGCGGTTAGCTCTACTTCGGGGATTGACTCCCCGTAGACCTCTAGGGTTACATCGTCAGCAAAGCCGACGATCTTCACACCAGGAGGGAACTTTAGCTTCAGAACCCCGTCATACATCAGGTTCCATAGTACCGGACCCAGGATTGACCCTTGCGGGACTCCTGTGGTAATAGGAACACTTTTCTGACCGGCATCGGTCTCGTATAGCAGCACACGGTTCTGGAAGTAGCATTCCAAGATCCGGTACAGTCCCACCGGCAGGCTAAGCCGGTGTAACGAGAGCGCGATGGCATCCCAGCTTGCGCTGTTGAATGCGTTCTTCACGTCCAGTGTCACCAACGCACAGTATCGAATTCCTCGCCTTTTCCGTTGGATCGCTACCTCTGCAGTCTTGAGGACTGAATTGATAGCGTCCACCGTAGACTTACCCTTCCGAAAACCAAACTGGTTACTCGACAGGCCATCCGTACCCTCTGCGTACGGGGTGAGCCTGTTGAGGATGATCCTCTCGAGCAGTTTACCCGTCGTGTCGATCAGGCAAATTGGTCTGTACGCCGATGGGTCACCCGGAGGCTTCCCGGCCTTCGGCAGCAGTACCAACTTGCAGTGCCTTTTCCATCTCTCAGGGAAACAACACTCATCCAGGCATCTCTGCATAGCTAGCCTGAACATGTTCGGGTTCGCTATGATCGCTGCCTTAAGTGCACTGTTTGGAACTCCATCGGGGCCTGGAGCTTTGTTCATCGCAAGGGTGTTAGCCACTGCGAGTAACTCTTCGTTCGCCACTGGAGCCACCATTTCGGCCACACTCCCAGCGCCTTGCAGCGCAGGAGGAGGCCAGGGACTTGTGGCTCGGGACGGGAAGAGTACTTCGATAATCCTCGCCAACCGGTCCGGTGACCGTTCCGGGTGAAGAGCCCCTTTGGTCTTGGCCATCACGATCCTATAGGCGTCACCCCACGGATTCGCATTGGCACCCTCGCACAGGTTGTCGAAGCACGCTCTCTTGCTGCTCTTGATGGCCTTGTTAAGGGCCAGTCTCGCAGCTTGAAACACTTCCCGGCGGACCGCTCTTTCCTCCTCGGTGCGGGCTCATTGCGTCCTACGTCTAGCCTTGAGGCAGGCTGATCGTAGGGCTGCAATTTCGGCACTCCACCAGTATACCGGGCGTCTGCCATTTCTTGGCAGGGCTTTCCTCGGCATAGTAGCGTCGCACGCGCGTGATAGAACAGCTATCAGCGCATCCCCGCTTAGACTGTCGGTGTTGGCCTCCAGTCCCAGGGCCGCGGTGAAAACTTTGCTGTCGAAGTGACTTCCACCCACGGACCTGACAGGGATCACCCACCCTCGGACGCTGCACACCATAATTGATCTTGAAGCGAATTGCTAGGTGATCACTATGGGTGTAGCCCTCGTCTACCCTCCAGTCCAGGTCCGAGACCAGACTAGGGCTGACAAACGTTACATCTATCCATGACTCGACCCCATTCCTACGGAATGTGCTACTGGCTCCGTCATTGACAAGCACTGCGTCGAGTTTTGCAAGTGCCTCGAGTAACGCTTGTCCCCTCTGATTGGTGCAGCGGCTGCCCCATTCCACTGCCCAAGCATTAAAGTCTCCCGCTATAACGAACGGGCTCCGACCTACTAGGTCGGCCGATAGCCTGTCGATCATCTGGTTGAACTGTTCCATTGGCCACCTTGGTGGGGCGTAGCAGCTACAATAGAACACCCCGTTGATCTTGGCTATCGCGACACCCTCCGCGGAGGAGTGTACAACCTCTTGAACGGGGTACCTGCCCGTTGTGCAAATTGCCGCCGACCTAGACCCGTCCGCCACCCAGTTGCCGTTGCCGGCAGGGACGTTGTACGGGTCGGACAGGAGGGCGACATCGATCCTCGACTCTGAGACCGCCTGCCACAGCAGCTGCTGGGCAGGTGCACAGTGATTCAGATTCAGCTGTGTTACTTGCACGGCTTTTTCCGATTGGCTTCTCCGAAGGGACACGCAGGCCCGCCCATAGCATGGTTCCGGGCCTGCTTCTTTACTGGCGCAGATAAGGCACCTAGGTGCCTTGTCGCATTCCTGTGCTTTGTGTCCCTCCTCGCCGCAGCGACGACACATCTTGCTTCGGTCTGGGCCCTTGCAGTCATAAGACTTGTGCCCGGACTCAAGGCACCGGTAGCACCTGTCCACTGAAGGTGGCTGGAGCACGCTTACTGGGCATACTGACCAGCCGATCTTCAGCTTCCCTTTCTCGATGACCTTTTGGCGTCAGCCACCGGTAGTCTGAGATAGGCTACCTGCGTACCAAAGAATCCCCTCTTAGACGTACAGAGGACCGCTCAACCTCTGTGCCCGCACTGCTCTTTGACGGCAGAGACGACGTTTTCCGCGGTCGTGACCTCATCCAGCTGCTTACACTGGAGGGTCACTTCCGCACCCAACGACCTAACCTGAGCGCCGTCACCCAAGACCTCCTGGGCAAGCTTTTTGTAAGCCACCCCGCTGGATTGCGCGCCACGCTTCAGTACCAAGATCATTTCACCGTTCTTGGTACGTCTAACGCTGCGCACGTCCTGGCCCAGGGCCGATAGGCTATCGGCCGCTCGCAGCGATTTAAGGACATCGGCGTATTTGTCCTTGTCGGTTTTCACCAACAAGGCCTCGCCTCTGTCTCTCACTTTCTTCGTTGGTCGAGGGGTGTTCGACTTCCGCACCCTACTGACCAGTTGCCAAGGATTCGCATCCCCTTCGGCGGGTACCGATGGCTGGCTGGGGCCAGCTTGTGGCTCAGCAACTTGTGCCTGTCTAGTGCCTTTCGCCTTCTTGGGCATACGCCCTTCAGGCTCCGGTGCACCATCCAGGCGACGCTTCGCCTTAATGGTAGCGCGTTTGGGTCGCTTCTTACTTGGCGTTTTCTTGCCCTCACTGGCCGTAAGGGCGGTCGCCTCTTTCGCCGCAGTAACACCGCTAGGGGAGGAGAGGGCCTTGGTCTGCGTACCTTTGGCTACCCTCTCTGCTTCCGCTACACGCCTGATATAAGCGACCTGTTCTTGTCTTGCGACACGAACAGCTCGCCGGAGCACCAACAGGCTCTGCTTAAGCTCCTTGTTGGTGTTCTGCCTGCCGCTTACGAACTCGATGATCTCATCGAGTTGCTCGGCCACCACCCGTATCCCTGGTAGTGGCTCGTCAGGCGTGCAGGCAGGGCTACTCCCCACCACCGCTGGAGACTCTTCGGTGCTGCCAATAGCAGCAGCCGTTACTCCACTTGCCCCCTCTTTAATAGGGGAGCTCGCTAGGCCCCTTTTGGCAAAGGGGTCCGTCACCTCAACTCCAAAGATAGGTTTCGTTCAGTACTCATTTCTTATGGGTCCCCCTTGCGGCTGCCGCCGAATCCTACTGGAGTAGTCGCCTTTAGTGATCCCATGGTTATCTATGCCTACCTTGCGGCAAGCAGGGCCATGCGAGGGTTGACACTTGCGTGTTCAGAGCCAGATCAGCGCAAGTCAGGAAAGGGCATCTGAGCCTACTCCCACCCAGTAGGCAAAACTGGATGGCAGGATTGGGCAGCGTGCTACAAGGCCCGCCACGGTTTTATGGGACGGAAGACAGCCTAGCCATTAGCCCACTCGCCGTTTCGAGTCAGTGTCACCCGACCCTACTAAGAGAGTAGAATGTCAGACTGCCAGCCCTCACTTCACAATATAACAATATCCAAATACGAAACCAGTACACGCAACCAGTATGCCATAATCAGGGTCTTACTGATATCAACCCTGATGTGCCAGTGGCACTCTCTGGGCTTGTGCTTTTGAAGCGGCACACAGTCGCTTTGATAGAGTCTGCTTACGGGCACTTGTGGTTTTTTTGGGAGGGATTTTAGCAGAGCCCACTGCTAAATCCCACCACGCCCTAGGCAGTTCTCCCTGACTCACAGACAGCTGGGGAGGGGTCGTCAAGCCCTTGGACATGGTCCCTGCTGCCCCCACAGCCTGATATGTGTAAGGACATAAACGGGAACCTTCTTACGAACGAGCGTGAGATGATCCAAAGCACTACGAAGAGCACCTGAATGGCGATGTGGCAGACGAAGATGGCGGTATGGTGATGGACCTGGGAGAACACGCGCAGGAAATAATTCTACCAGCTCCGGATCTCCAGGAAATCCAGGAGGAGATTGGCCGGCTGAAGAACAACAAAGCCCCTCGGGTTGACCAACTACCATGAGAGCTATTTAAACACGGTGGGTAGAGCGCTGCACTGGGTCATTACCAAGATTTGGGAGGAGGATTTTTTGCCGCAGGAGTGGATGGAAGATGTCGTGTGTCCCATCTACAAAAAGGGCGATAAGCTGGATTGTAGCAACTACCGTGCAATGGCATTGCTGAACGCCACCTACAAGGTACTCTCCCAAATTTTATGCCGTCGACTAGCACCAATTGCAAAGGATTTCGTGGGGCAGTACCAGGCGGGTTTTATGGGCGAACGCTCCACCAGGGAGCAGGTGATCGCCATTCGCCAAGTACTGCAGAAATGCCGCGAATACAACGTGCCCACACATCATCTATTCATCGACTTCAAAGCCGCATATGATACAACCGATCGGGACCAGCTATGGCAGCTAATGCACGAACACAGATTTCCGGATAAACTGACACGGTTGATCAAAGCGACGATGGATCGGGTGATGTGCGTAGTTCGAGTTTCAGGGGCTTTCTCGAGTCCCTTCGAAACCCGCAGAGGGTTACGGCAAGGTGATGGTCTTTCGTGTCTGCTATTCAACATCGCTTTGGAAGGGGTAATACGAAGAGCAGGGATTAACACGAGTGGTGCAATTTTCAATAAGTCCGTCCAGCTATTTGGCTTCGCCGACGACATAAATATTATGACACGTAACTTTGAGAAGATGGAGGAAGCCTACATCAGACTGAAGAGGGAAGCCAAGCGGATCGGACTAGTCATCAACACGTCGAAGACGAAGTACATGATAGGAAGAGGTTCAAGAGAAGACAATGTGAGCCATCCACCGCGAGTTGGCATCGGTGGTGACGAAATCGAGGTGGTAGAAGAATTTGTGTACTTGGGCTCACTGGTGACTGCCGAAAATGATACCAGCAGAGAAATTCGGAGACGCATAGTGGCTGGAAATCGTACATACTTTGGACTCCGTATGACGCTCCGTTAGAATAGAGTTCGCCGCCGTACCAAACTGACAATCTACAAAACGCTCATTAGACCGGTAGTCCTCTACGGACACGAGACCTGGACGGTGCTCGTGGAGGACCAACGCGCACTCGGAGTTTTCGAAAGGAAATTGCTGCTGAAAGTTACTACTAAAAGTCATCATACATCACATCATGTAGCTAAGCAAAGTGCTGAGTGAGAACAAGTTAGCCAAATCAAAGTGTCGCGATGCAAAGTTTTATCAATGGCCGGCATCGCCGTGCAGCAAGACATTCAGACATCCGTGTGTCAAGAGTTAAAGGAGTCAGCAGAGTCATCTTCATGGAAGTACACGATCCTTGCACGATTCATGGTTTCACGTTCAATTGGCCACCGTGCAATATTCATCGATGGGCATTTACATTTCTTCGTTACTGATCCTAAGAAGTCTTCCAATTTGCTGTTTTGGTGAGATCAAATCTTTTTTACTTCATATCAACTCCTAGGTTAAATTTCAGCATCCAAGGTAAACTATTTAAATTTTCTATAACATAATACCTTCTATAACAAGTTCTATAGTTTTTTTTAGCTTGCGTAAATTGCACACAGAAAGTTTCATTGATACTCCATCACTTCATGGTCTGCTTTTAAATTTGCAATATTAAAATGAAAATCTACTCCTAAGCAACCATTACCACTGTATTACGGCAAGCTGCCATATAGGTCCAATATATGGCTATTTTAAAACTGATATGAATTAAAGCCCCACTATATGGCCGATCTGCGAGATATACGACTTATTGATTACTTGGGCTGTTTTTATCAGTCTCTCTGTTATATGACTCTAGAATTCAGAGTGTTTAAAAATGTGTTATTAGTACATCACAGATTTCATAATGAAATGAACGAAATAATAAAATACTTTCTATTTTCCATAAATTTCAAATTTTTAATTTGTTTAAACGCGATTCCATTCTATTTTGATAATGTTTTTTCTTAGCCTAAGTACTTGCTGATGATGAGTGAATATCGAAATCGTTTATTTCAAACTCATTAAGTATTGAATGCTTTAATGAGAAGAAAACTCGGTTGCTAACAAATTTTTTTGATCTTCATTAGCAAGAATATCAGCCCGAGACTGGTTCATCTTGTAACTATGTTGCCACCGTCTTATTTTCAATACATTACAATCATTATATTACATTTCTCGCTTAACTTTTCAAAAGTGACCTAAGTAACATTTTTAACATGAATTAATTTGAATAGCGCAATCAACCGAACAACATGAAAGCTTTTGATTGCAGTACTCAAATTATTTCATAAAAAAATGTTACTTAGGTCCTTTAAAAAGTTAAGCGAGATTTGTATTATAACGTTTCGATCTATATTCTCTATTACAAATTATTGGATTATTCAATATGATCTTCACTAAGATCCAATGGATTATTAAAGTTGAATCGAAATTTTCTTTTATATTTTTAATTCATTTTTGACAACACAAGTGATTTTTACGTCCTGTCAAATTGTAAAAATTTTAGTGCCAATTTCTTAGTTTACATTATTTAATGAAAGTCATAAATCCGAGTTAAGTGAATATAAGGTCCCAGCCTCGCGCTAAAGAAAAAAGGCACGTTTAACTAAAGATAAACCGACATTTCCGTGGATCAGGCCATTGCGAGCTTAGAAGTTTCGGGTGATCAGTGGACCATCGAGGAAAGAATAACAAGCAGGATTCGCCAAAACCTAGTTTCATGAAGACATTTTTCATAAAAGTTCATCAAAGCCCACTGTCGCACTCACTTATTTACGAGCTCTACTTCTCGCAGTTACGTCAAATCCCTCGCTAGGTTACCGCTTATTTTTACAATTAAGCATTGTACGTACGCATTTTTTCACACAGTTTTTGTTCTACGCGATCTGCTATTACACACTTCTTTATATGTAATCTATTACGCACACATATGTAGTTTAGAGTCGTATTGCATCATTGCCATTATGTATAAGATTGCAAAAATGCATTATGACAATGTTAAAAGTTCAACTGGAACATAATAAAATTATAAGGATCGAACAATACAATAACATACATATAGATTAGTGTCTTCCCTAAAGTTGTGATGGATCCCTTATGTCATATTGTATATTTGAATTACATGTACTTGTTTTAGGAAGGCACGGAAAATTTTCGCTGAATGTTCCATGCAGTTTTGCTCCATGCAGTCGGTCAGAAAACAGAATAATTAGTGCGCAATCAATCGTGTTTTCATGAGGCGCGCAGAATGTTCTCGAAGTCCGAGTCATTCTGTTTATCTTCATAGAGTCGGTCGGAAAACAAAGTAATAGGTGCGCGTCTGATAGTGTTCAAATTCAGTTTCGATTTATACGATACACCCAGCATACCGTGTACCAAAACGAACCCTGCTACACTCCCAATTCCATATATCCATCATTTTAGTGATTTCTAGTGGAAGGAGTGCGCATTTGATCATGTTTCCAGTTTTCTCGATCTCAAACACGCAGAACGATCGCACGATATTCGAAATATTTTGCTCTGCGTAGTGCAAGTTAGTAAATAACAATTAAAAGAGTTGTGCGCGTCCAATCGGGTTTCTGTTAACACGCAGAACGATCGTGCGATCACCGAAATATTTGGTTCTGCTTTGTGCGGACGGTAACTCAATTAACTAATGCGCGTTCGAATGAGTTTTTTGTTTAATTTCGATCAAACTACACCTAACACCCCGCATATCGTTTACCAAAACGAACCCTGCTACACTCCCTACCCCATATAATCAACATCCCAGTGATTTCTCGTGGAAGTGCAGATGACTCGTCGGCTTCTATCAAAGCGAGTATCACGTCAACATTTCCTACCCATTCCCTAATTGACCTGCATTCGGACACGGCCGGCGCTGGTATTGCTTAATTTTGGGTCACCAGTTCTTACACATTGAGGGTGATGTTAGTCCCAAACACCATCTGTTGGTTCTCGGTGTAATTACAGCTGGCCTGGCAATAACGGAGTAGCAACCATGGGCGGTCAATCATGCTCATGCTCATGCTCAAGACTGTTCCCATCTCATTTTTTTTTCCGACTGTTCTCCTCCCTTTATATTATTGTATTCAGATTCTCGTAGCACAGAACTTGGCAGGTGTTACCCTCCATCTGTAACTGTCTCCTGATGTTCTCGTATTCCTGACATTCAATTAGCATATGCTCCACAGATAATGCTGTTCCACAAAATTGACATTTGGGACTCTCTCCTTTCTCTAGCATCCACTCATGGGTGGCCTTAGTATGGCCTATTCGCAAACGTGTTAAGAGCACTTGCTCTAGTCTGGATTTCCGGTCTGGCCATGCAGCTGTCGAGGGTTTAACCCTCCTCAGACGTACATCACGCTCCTTGTACCAGCTATTCTCCCAAACGTCCTCCAAAACTTTCCTGCTCCATGAGATGCGATCTACTGCAGGAAGCTCAAGCTCCGTCGTTTCAACCATCCTTCTCATATTAGCCAGTGTGTCCGCCTTTTCATTGCCAGGTATACCCGAGTGTCCCGGAATCCAACAGATCCCGACTTGCTTTTTCTCAATTTCCATTTGTGTTGCTCTAATCCATGGGTGTTTAGTGAGTTTAGATTCTATGGCTGATATGCAACTGGCGGAGTCCGAGAAGATTACCGCTTTTTCTCCAGTATTGATAGCTTGAAGTGCGATATACAATGCTTTCGCTTCTGCAGAAAAGATGGTGCAACCCTTTGGCAAATTATAGCTTTTTCCGCAATTTCCGTCCCAGATACCATATCCGACTTGCTCCTTTACATCCACTGAGCCATCCGTAAATAAATATTAGACACTCGCGTATTTCCTTTGCTCCAGTTCTCTGTATAGCGCTTTGGCTTTGCTACTTCCTTCTCTTTGAAGTTATTTTTAACCGTCCAATCAATTGGGATCTCTTTTGATGCCCAACCGCTCCTCAGCTGAAGGGGGAGTTCAACTACGGGTGGAAGTTTCTCCCCGGTATTCTCCTCAAACCTTCTCTTCGATCGTTCGGTAATACGCCATTCTCCTCCATAATTTGACAATACTTTCTTCTCCTCTAGTTTGAAAGCCTTTCCCACCATTTTCTGACATGCCAAATGTCCAAATGGTAGCTCTCCAGATTCAGCGTATAAAGCCACTACGGAACACATACGGATCATATCGTTATATATTGGTTCAAGTATTTTTTCAACCCGGTTTTTTCCTCTACTGACCAGGCCCCATCCATGGAATATCTTGGGTATCACGGTAACGTTTGCTATGTGCATAATCGTCTTTCTTGATCCGCCCACCATTCGATGACCGATGATGCGAAGTAAGTTTAATCGATTTGTACAGGCCTTCTTGACATTTCTAGCATGGTATTTGAAGTCGAAGTTATGGTCGATTGTAACACCTAAGACTGTGAGGTTGTTTACCGTTGGGATGAAGTCTCCATTCAGAATCAATTCTGGTAAGGTTGGATGTTCGCGTTTCTTACATATATGCAGAAGCTTGCATTTCTCGGCGGCTAAAGATAATCCTCTGTCTCTCGCCCAGTCTGAAATCATCGCGATGGCTTCTTGTAGCATTTTCCTTATGATTTTTGGTTCCGATATCATCGGCATATATGAAGATTTTTACTATGCGGGATCCAGACCATTCTGGTAACCGGTTAAACACTGAGCTCATACCAATTAGGAACAGAGTTACGATCAGAACCGAACTCTGCGGTACACCGTTTGTTTGTTCCTTTCTTGTGGAAAATGTTCCTCCAATTGCTACCCGAAATGATCTCTGCTTTAGATAATCCCGTACGTAGTCCAGGATACGACCAGAGAATCCCCATTGTTGTAATTGTTTCATGATTGCTTTGTTGGATATCTTGTCGTATGCTTAGCTGATGTCCAGCACAGCCAGGTCAGTGTGTTCCTTTTTTCCCATCGCCTCGTCAATGAATGCTTCGAGGTCAGCCAAGTACATGTCTAATCCTCTGCCTTGTCTGAAAGCGTATTGTCTAGAATCCAGAAATCCATTTGATTCGAGGGCCTCGACCAGTCTCCTATTGACAATCCTTTCCATAGTTTTGCCTGCACAACTCGTAAGGGTGATTGGACGATGATTTCCTAGCACTTTAGGATCTTTTCTTGGCTTAGGGATAGGGATAACGATATCTTCTTTCCAACTTTCCGGAAATTTGTCAGACTCCCAGATCTCGTTGATCAGTTTTAGGAAACCTGCTTTGGTCTTGAGCGGAAGATGCTGTAGCATAGGGATACCCAAGGAATCCGGTCCAGCGATTTGACCCTTTCCGAGACTGGTGGCCCACATTAGCTCGTCCATAGTGAATCTTGGTTGATCTGGCCATCTATCTTAATTTCTTCAGCGGAAGGTTCGGCCATTGGCAAGTCTGAAGGTTCGTAGACATTTTCAAAATGGTCCGCTATTGCTTCAGCGATCTCTTTGGGATCCTCCACTATTTTCCCCTGGAAGTCGAAGTGTAGGTGTTACGGCTTTTTTTTCCGCTTAAACTATGTACATTCTGCCTGATTAGGGTCATCGGTGTGTCCGGATTGAAGGATTGAACGAACTCTTCCCAACTTTATTTTTTTCGATTTCCTAATAACTCTTCTACAGTTGTTTCTTGCTAGCTGAAATTGCTTCACTGCCTCTTTCTTGTTAGGGTGGTCTTCGGATAATTTCTTAACTCTTCGTAACATTTTCCTCCGGTATTTCACATTCGCTCTCACTTCCTCAGACCACCAAAGATCCGAATTCTTTCCAACCTTCGCACTTGTTCGCGGTATGAACTTCTGAGCACTTGTTTTAATTATTTTTGTGAATTCTGCTACACTATTGATGTTATCACTACTCCGATCGATGAAGTCCTGAAACTATCGATGAAACTATCGTTAGATCAATTGCCCCTAAGGACCCATTGGAGGGATCGATTAGCGTTGCTTCCCCAGAGTTGATCACTATCAGCCCATTGTCTACTACAACTTCAAGCACCGTCTTTCCTCTCCCATCATTTTTCCTGGAGTCCCACGCTTCGTGGTGGGCATTCAAATCTCTCGAGCCGAATGGAGAAGACTCTTATATACCGCACAGGCCACTTCGGCCTTAGTCTGAATAAATAAATAAATAATTGTGAAGTTCTCAAATCCTCTAACTTCTGATTTGAATCAATCTTTCTCAAGACGAAAGGGTTGATTAATTGAACTGAAACAGAATTTATTTTGTCTAATCTTGTAACATAGTTACACTCGCAGGAAAAATATAAACCTGAGTTTCTTTGTCTAACGGTTTAGCTGTGATAGGAAAAATCATAGCAAATGACCAGGAACAAATGTAGGGTGACCAGCTGAATTTTAAATTGTTTATCTTAATCAAATATATATTTATTCATTCATATTTTTGTTCGGCTTCACTGCAACCTTAAACCTGAAAGCGTTTAGAGTCGTCAATGGTCCATTTTATATGCATGATTGGCTCCCTGATTGAAAACCATGAGAAACGAGCCGTCGTATGGCTGGTTTTGCTGCTAAAACCCCTCTAACACGGGTTCGCTTCTACAAGTTCACCTGGCCCAATCCATAGGTTTCGGAAGTTGTCAGAATCGCTAATAATCCATTTCATGTTCATTCCTCGCTTCATGATCGAAAACCATGAAAATAGAGTCGTCGAATGACTTCTTTGGCGCTAAAACTTAAATGTCCCCTTCTACAGGATCCCTTGGGGCAGTTGGTAAGTCCCGGAAGCGGTCAAAGTCGTCAATGGACCATTTTATATTCATACCTCGCTTCCTTATAGAAAACCATGGGGAACGAGCCGCCGAATGACCAGCTTTGGTGCTAAAACTGAAATCTCGCTTAACTTTTCAAAAGGACCTAAGTAACATTTTTTTCATGAATTAATTTGAATAGCGCAATCAATAGCTTTCATGTTGTTCTGTTGATTGCGCTATTCAAATTAATTCATGAAAAAAATGTTACTTAGGTCCTTTTGAAAAGTTAAGCGAGAAATGTCCCATTTTAGATGTTCCTAGTGGGCACCCCAGCGACTCCAGGATCTATCTTTTTGGTTGGTTTCTTATTATTTACGTATCAGGAGACATTTGGAATGTAATCATAATGGAAGATCGGCCGAAAAGCTTGATTAAATGAAAGCTAACGTGCGGGGTCATATTGACCCGAACACGTTTGGAAAGTTAACTTGCGGGGTCAGTCTCTCAAGTAGACGCGGTTTTCTAGACTCCGGTTTTCACCTTTTTCGTGTTCACGGACGAACCGATTCTTTCGAACGAAATCGATTCGTTCGAATCGTCTTTCCAATTGATTTAGCTGGCGTAAACGAGAATGCGCATCAACTTTCCTTCGAAAAGGCATTCGAATGTAAATGTAAATATGGTACACCTACACCTCTTGAGTTTTTTTCTAAGAGAAATTCCAAATTTCTTTACCAAAAATAAAGGATAATCCAGAAACAACTTTGCAATCCAGAAATTCACAACATGAATAGACAAAAACTCAATAAGTGTCACATTTTAGTACAACTGTGTTGTTACAAGAACGGCCAAAAATCATTTTAAAAATTCACCACTCTCGAAAAATCTGTGCAGCTAATCGGAACCCCCCCAAGTCGCCCATAAACTCACCATGTCCAGCGCGTTGAACGCGTCCTGTGAAATGTTGCGAATCCCGGAGGGCAGCGTCAACCGTTCGACCGAGCCCAAATTGGAGAATGCGTTCTTCTCGACCAGCACCGTCGGATTGTCGGCCAAATTGAGCAGCAGGATGCCGGCCGATCCGGCGAACGCGTACGCTTCGATGCGCAAAATTTTGTTGTGGGAAAGGGTTATTTGCGAAACGTTCTGCAGCCCGGCGAAGGCAAACGATGCCACGGTCGCCAGCGGGGTGTGCTGGATCGAGAGCTCCCGCAGCCGGGGAAGCCCACGGAAGGCAAACGGTTTTATCGTGCTGATGTTGTTCCTGTCGAGCGAGAGCTTTTTGAGTGCCTTCAGTCCCAGGAACGCGTCGCTTTTAATTATCGGAAAGATGTTCTTCTGCAGGGATAGGACTTCCACCGTCGGGGGCATGTGGGCCAGGGGGATTTCCCGCAGTGAGCCACTGTTGCACATGACCTGGGGGAGAAGAGAAAACATGTCGATTCGTTAGAGTTCGTTCTGGTTTCGGTGTGCTATGAGGCTCAGTGGAATTGGTATCGATTTCGATAGAAAATATACGATAATTGTAATCCATCCTGTTTCGGTGGGTATGGCATCGAGCGTCATATAATCTAAGTGAGTTACCCTAATTCTTCAAGGTCGATCGATTTCGAAGCGATTTTCTGAGTTTCCGCCATCCAATCTTAGAACGAAGCAAACCGAAAAATTTGACCTGCATGATGACGCCTGGCCTGGTCCTCCGGTTCGGTTACAGCTAACCTGTCTAGTCAACCCAAACACATTTTGAAGCGATTTACCCAAATTGGAAAACTTTTCACACAAAGCCTTCCGGGCTATGAGCTGGTTATCCCTCTTTAGCTTTGATCCTTCCAGTTACTCGAGGCTGGAATGGACGACCGACGCAACAACAGATGTCATAATTTGAAATGTTGATTCGGCCCCATCTAATCACGGTCCGTCCGCCCGTGCGATATTCGCATAGCAGCGTTTCCATTTCGAGATCCGTCCTCTGAGCACTCGGGCTCGGCTCTTAATGCGATGGCTCATTCTCGGAAATTTACTCCTTTTGCAATCTGGTAGTTGGCACTGGCTGAGAGAGCACTCCGAAATTGAGGCATCGAAATTAAGGAACAGACGACCCCTTCTTCACCGGTAGCCGAAGCGTGTTGAAGCATTACAACCCGGCTAGGAGGGCGAATGGGCTCTAGCCGACAACAGACGATGCTTTTCGTATTTTCCCTTCCGCTGAGACTGCGGGTAACTTTTGGATGGCCATTTGAGAAGGAATTTGACGGCAAGGAAAACAAAATTCACCTCATAAAGGGCGATAAAAAGGTTATTCGTTTTGGCTTCGACCCATTTATTATTCAGAACGAAATAACGATACCTGAGATGCGGGTCAAGCGCCTTAAGCTTTTTAGTTGTAAAAGTGGATGGAATGTCAATATTCGTAAGTCCTTTTCAGTTTTTGCTTTATCTATCGACCTATATTAAAGCTAATACAGTTTTGAAAAGGTTGCGTTGAATTCCAGCTCAACGTCTTAGCACCATCTTAGATTGTATGAAAATTTTTTTTATCTAAATCTTCTTCTGTAAAGTCACTTTGCTCTTAATTGGCTTAAAACGGATTACGGATACTCCGAACTAAACCATGGACACCGTTATATCAAATCTAAATGGACAATTAATGTGCTATCTTCCACATACTAAAAAGGGGAAAACAGTCGTGTTTGATTGTTTTGAGACAAAACTCCGTCACCCAAGTTGGTAGCAAACAAAAATAATATTTTTTCCCTTGTCTTGACATTTCTCGGATTATTTCTGTAAGTTCGTCAGATGATAATCCCACATCAGACTTCTCATGCTACTAAGGTGCAAGCCAGTGGCAAACACTCTCCGATTTCATACGCCACGTGCCAGGCCAGAAATGTTTTGTGCTCGTGTGCGCCCAGCAGAACTACGGAGGCGAGAAACTCCCTTTTCAGATGAGTATCTGTCTCGGGAGAACGCTTTTCCGGCTCCCAGCTCAGAGCACCTTTTATGGAAAAGATATGTTTCTGCTTTGGGTTCTGTTTTTTTGCGCTCTGTGACACAAACAGTTGGATTTGTTTTCAGCTACAAAAACCTGGCGCCTATCAAGAGTGCAACGTGAGAAGTCTGAAGTGCCTACACACCTCGCCCGTCCCAGGAGCTGTGGGCTTTGGCGCTTGGTGAATGTTTCACATGCAGACAGCCTACCTACGTCTACATCCTTGTTGGGTCGGGCCGTCATCATTGCCAGGTTTGATGTTGTTAGTGAGACTTTTTTTTTACTCCCAGAGTTTGCAAAAGCACTCGGTCGGTTACCCCTGGGAGTGATTGTTTAATTTTTCGCAAATTTTAAAATGGAAATTGCTCGTATGGAAGTGGAAACGATAAAATGTTCAGTGCTCGTTGTTTCCCATTTCTGAGTCGTAGCCACTTTACAGAAATATGAAAAGAATGAATCCTTGAAGTATATTTTCAGAGCCACAGATAGTTTCAAGTCAAGAAGACAAGAAGATAGTTTTACTGTTGAGGTGAAAGTCAGCACTAGAAAAGGTTGTGATCGTCATCAAACATCTTTTTTATTTCAGGCGACCAAATGAAAGAATCGTGGGTGTTTTGATCAATTTCGCATGAAAGACAGTCATGGAAGGATGATACACGGGAGAATAGTGACTATTCGATAAATCAATCATACTCCTTTAATTCACCGAATAATACACACAAAATAAAACAGATGTTGGACACTTTCATGCCCTGTCACGGAACAAATATTTTTTGAGATGTTTGTAACATGCCATTTATCCTTCGGGTTTCTATAGATATTGAAAGGGGCAGATATGTAAGCATCGCCTGACACCTCTCATTAAAAATGATAAATTACAGTACTGGTCAAAATACGTCGAATAAAAATCATTTGAAAAAAAAAACATGGCATTATATAGTTCTTATAGACAGGGGAATGCGGGCCATTCAAAAATCTCAAATAACGTATTGGAAGTAGCCAATGCATTGGATTGATTTGCGTTCCAACTTAAGTTTTATCCTTTGCCGCAGCTTGTTTGATTTGCAACTGATAGTTTGAAACTTTTATAAGTCGTAATCATACGTTTCGGCCCAGTTTACGATTTCAAATTGTAAAATCCACCGTTCTCTTGTTTTTCGACCGATTTGCATGAAATTTGGAGGGAAGATGCATTAAACCCTATATTTTTGTGTAGATGTATTGATTTGGTGATTGGGTCCCTGGGTACGGTTTTATCGAGGGGGTCCCCTGGGTCAAATGGGGTCAAAAATAGGTCAACTTCCTTTTAATCGTAGATAACAAGTAGTAAATGCTCTCAATAATGATGCAATCGTTTTTATTCATCATTTTGCAATAGTGGGAATGGAAACTGCACGTTTGGACCTCCAAAATCCGGTTACAGATGTTACGGGAACCTGGTTCCCCCAGGGAAGTGGTCACTTTTTGAGTTGTTTTGAAACCCAGCTTGCGACACATCAAACTTCATGATTTTGCAACACAAGTACAATAGGAGACATTTGCAAAACATCTGACCACATTGGCCACTTCCGGAAGTTCCCTGGGAACCTGATGCCCTCAGGGAAGTGGTCACTTTCTGATTGATTCCTAAACCCAGCTTGCGACACCTCGAACTTCATGATTTAGCAACGCAAATACAATAGAAGACATTTGCAGAACATCTGACCACATTGGCCACTCCCGGAGGTTCCCTGGGAACCTGATGCCCCAAGGGAAGTGGTCATTTTTTGATTGATTCTGAAACCCAGCTTGCGACACATCGAATTTCATGATTTTGCAACGCAAATACAATAGGAGACATTTGCAGAACATATGACCAGATTGGCCACTTCGGGATGTTCCCTGGGAACCCTGCCCTGCCCTGCCCCAAGAGAAGTGGTCACTTTTTGAGTTGGTCTGAACCCCAGCTTGCGACACATAAAACTTCATGATTTTGCAACACAAATACAAAAGGAGGCATTTGCAGAGCATCTGTGCACATTCGCCACTTCCGGAGGTTCCCTGGGAACCTGGTTTCTTTAGGGAAGTGGTCACTTTGTAAGTGGTTCTGAAACCCAGCTTTCGACACATCGACGCACATCATGATTTAAAAAGACAGGGTCACCGTCTTTGACCAGAGGTCGCACAGACTGAACACTTAACATCTAGCATTAGACAACGGACAGGACATTCACACAACACCCAGTGGACCAGTGGAGAACTTTTCGCTTTACGAAAAGTTTTCTCCTTACTGGGGCGGGAATCGAACCCACACTCCACAGCACATGCGTCTAGACGATTGACGTCGCTAACCGCACGGCCACGAAGCCCATTTAGCAACGCAAATACAATTTAAGACATTTGCAGAACATCTGACCACATTGGCCACTTCCGGAGGTTCCGTGGGAACCTGATGCCCCAAGGGAAGTGGTCACTTTTTGATTGATTCTGAAATCCAGCTTGTGACACATCGAACTTCATGATTTTGCAACGCAAATACAATAGGAGACATTTAAAAAACTTTTGAGCGCATTGGCCACTTCCGGAGGTTCCCTGGGAACCTGGTGCCCTCAGGAAAGTGGTAATTTTGTAAGTGGTTCTGAAACCCAGCTTTCGACACATCGAATTCCACGATTCTGCAACGCAAATACAATAGAAGACATTTGCAGAAAATCTGGGCACATAGGTCACTTCCGGGGTTCCCTGGGAACCTTATGACCCCTGGGAAGTGGCCGTTTAATTGGTTCTGAAAAACAGCTTGCGACACATCAAACTGAAAGATTTTGTTTTCTCCAAATAATCTACATTGGAGCATTCTTTTCTGCACCGAACTGGGAATTTCATCCAGCTTTGTTCAACATGGTCTTGCTGTTTAGCCGCGCATCTTATCTCACGGCTAAGGAAGGCCCCAAAATATCATACAGCGTATTTACCCTTAAAAATTAGTGGCCAATGTATCTAGATGCGTAAGTATCTTTCGTTGAATCTGTGTTACAAAACCATGATATTTGATGTATTGCTAGATAGCTTTCAATACCACCTAACAATATCCACTTACCTGTGGCGAAGCCACGGAAGGGAAGTTTTGGAAGAGACAAAATTTTCGGAAGAAATTTTTATTTTCGAACCCTCTCAAACAATATTTTTTTCAGAACAGGCCCCCCCCCCTAAACAATTTTCTAGCTGCGCTTTGCACCAGGTTTCATGAGGAACTTGATATGTCGCAAGCTGGAGTACCATAAAAAAGTAATCACTTTTCCGGCTGCACAGGCATCTCGCGAAGCGAATTGGTCTTGCTGTTCTGCTTATGTTGTCTATTGTATTCGTGTTGCAAAATCATGTATGATATATTGCAAGCAGATTTTCTGGGGGGGGGGAGGCGGGTTTTACAAAATCATCAAGTTGGATGTGTCGCAAGCTGGGTTTCATAACCCCCCCAGGTTGTGAAATGCAGTATGTTTACAGGAAACCTCCGCAATAGGTCATTGTACCCAGATACTCTGCCAATGTCTTCTATTGTATTTGTATTGCAAAATCAGAAAATTTTATATGTTGTGAACTGGGTTTCAGAAACATTCAAAAAGCGACCACTTCCCTGAGAGCTACAGCTTCCCAGGGAACCTCCGGAAGTGGCCAATGTGTCCAGATGCTCTGTAAATGGCTCTAATGTCTATAAATGTCTATTTGTAATGAAAAGAGCTGAAGTTTGATGTGTCACAAGCTGGGTATCAAATCGACTCAAAAAGTGGGAACTTTCCTTGGGGCATCATGTTTTCAGGGAACCTTCCGAAGTGGACATTGTGAAAAGATGCTGAGAAAATGTCTTCCATTGTATTTGTGTTGCAAAATCATGAAGTTTGATGTGTCGCAAGCTGGGTTTCAGAACCACTCAAAAAGTGACCACTTCTCTTGGGGCATCAGGTTCCCAGGGAACCTCCGGAAGTGGTCAACGTGATCTGATGTTCTGCAAATGTCTTCTATTTTACTTACGTTGCACAACCATGGAGTTCGATGTGTCGAAAGCTGGGTTTAAGAACCACTTATAAAGTGACCACTTCCCTGAGGGCATCAGGTTCCCAGGGAACCTCCGAAAGTGGCCAATGCGCTCAGATGCTCTGCAAATGTCTCATATTGTATTTGTGTTGCAAAATCATGAAGTTTGATGTGTCGCAAGCTGGGTTTCAGATCCACTCAAAAAGTGACCACTTCCCTTGGGGCACCAGGTTCCCAGGGAACCTCCGGAAGTGGCTAATGTGCTCAGATGCTCTGCGAATGTCTTCTATTATATTTGTGTTACAAAATCATGAAGTTTGATGTGTCGCAAGCTGGGATTCAGAAGCAATCAAAAATGACCACTTCCTTAGGGGAACCAGGCTCCCGAAACATCTGTAACCGGATTTTTGAGGTCCAAACGTGCAGTTTTCATTCCCACTATTGCAAAATGACGAATAAAAACGATTACAGCATTATAAAGAGCATTCACTACTAGTTATCTTTTATTAAAAGGAAGCTGACCTATTTTTGACCCCATTTGACCCAGGGGACCCCTCGATAAAACCGTCCCCAAGGACCCAATCACCAAATGAATACATTCACACAAAAATATAGGGTTTAATGCATCTTTCCTCCAAATTTCATGCAAATCGGTCAAAAAACAAGAGAACGGTGGATTTTACAATTTGAAATCGTAGCCCGGGCCGAAACGGGTTAAAGGGGAAGGGTCGTTTGGCCGAAACCCATTCGTCCCAAACCTATTTGGCCGAATGCTACTAGTCCGAACCATGAGGCCGAAACCCATCTCGGGTTGTTTGGGTTGTTTGGCCGAAAGGGTCATTTGGTCGGAAGGGTCGTTTGGGCCAATGACCCTTTCGGCCAAATGACTTTCGGCCTAGTAGCATTCGGGCGAACGGTATTCGGCTAAATGACCCTTCCCCCATTAAATGGCGCATTGATTGAACATGTGAGGTTAACGGTTCCGGGTTAAAATTAAATCTCCATGATGTTTGTTGAGTGACCATTTGGGACATTGTATTTTTGGTAGAAAGTTGTAACAACTCTTAACCATTTTGTAAGGAAAATATATTGCATTTGAATCAATTTGAAACCATAATACCTAGTCATCGAGAATTTTTTTTGTAAATTTAGATTGATTCCCAGGTAACCAGTAAGCATTATATAAAGCATTTAAGTGGCATTATATGCGCCTTTACTGCAAAACATTAAATGCCAATAAGCCCTGTAGTCGCCTTTAATGCTATTTCAATGCAGGTTTTGGCCCAATATATGGCTGCTTAAATGCTCAATCCTACTTTATCGATAAAGTAGAAATTTTGCTGAATAGCATTTATTCAGCATCCGCAATGCTGAATTAATGCTTAATTTTTAAAACAAGATAAAAAGTTTTTTAATGGCATTTTTTTTCTAATTCTTGTTTTTACATAGTTTTTTTTTCATATTATATCGTTATTGTATTTTCATATTTGAAATGGAACATAATTTTTTAACTTTCTTCGAGCGGGATTCGAACTCGCGGCTCTTGCCATTCGACGCTGTAGTTGTCATCGACCTTACCTGCTGGCCCATAAGAGAGAGATGGTACTGAGAATAATTTTGCCCAACATAAACAAAATCCCCTTCAGGAACATTGAAAATAAATCTAACTCATCTCAGAAGCAACCGTCACAAACGTCATACCCAGTTGCAATGGAACAGCTACAGTAGTGCTGCTCTAATGCATCCATCGAAATTAGTGCAATGGAATAATAAAATGTAGCTAAACTATGTAATAAGTGATAGGGTCAGGTTTACGACAAGTACTCCTGTCAATGGTCGGAATAGAAAAAAACATTCTGCACGTACCGATTTCTATTTTCAAATGTAAGTTCATTGGACAAATAGTCCCCGCTATATGGTTCCATATTGGAAAACGATTGACGTATGAACACTAAAGGCCTTGAAGTGGCACTAATGTAGCTGTTCCATTGCACTTAACGAAAAACAACATTGTTCATTCAAAATGCTATTTTAAGACTATGCCTCTCATGATTGCTTTGAGAATGCTTATTCAGAACAGCCAGGTTTTCGAAATGCTTATATACAGCATGGAGCATATGCAATGCCAGTATAATGCTACTATAGTGCTTACTTTAATGCTTATTGGTTACCTGTGTTCTAACCGTTTTTTTTATTTAGAACACATTGGAAGCGTAGTGTAGTGCAAATATGCAGCATGACCAAAGTCCACCATATTATTTAATTATCAAACATTACCGTTACGCTGGGATATGGATACTCTGAAGTAGTGCGTAACGGTGTAAATCCGGTCATATCGCCAGACTTGGTACAACACTGAAGCTGACAATATGACGTCCCTAACCCCGAATCCCAAAGGTGTCAGGCGATCCGTGCCGGGGGGTGAAACAATTAGCCAGACATTTTATGGAGCCTGTAATGCTGAGTAGACAGCTTTTCGTGGTGCATTACGGAGTGCTCTAGTTCTTACTATTCTTGTTAATATTTATGAGTGATGGTCGGAAGAGTATGGAATGACTATAATTTGCTTTTAGATGGCCCCACCTCTTGGATGCAATCAATGGAGAAAATTGTAAAAACGTAACTCAATCTTAGGCTGGTTTCGAAGCCGACGACATGAAACACCATGCTGATCAATAAGAAAAAAAAAAGCGGATACGAATTTGGTGGATCTGTTGAACCCTCTGACTGTTTAGAGCTTTGAATAAAAGTGTGATTCCGAAATGCCAAACGCAATGAAATTAGATTGCTGTTCAAAAACGAATTCGGAACTCATAAAAAGAAGCAAAAATATGTCCAATGCATGTTCAAAATCAGTATTATCCCACTTATTGTTGAAGTCGAAACTGAATGAGGGGCGCGTCTTTGAGAGTTGGTGTAAACGATTTCTCGAACGGTATAAATAGCGGTACTTCAATCTAAAGGGGCCTCACATAAGGTTATATGATTAAAAACTCAAAGGTGCAGCCCATTTAGGTTGTACGCAAAGGTAACGTTGAACAACGTAACTGTATGTAATGTACAGGTTTTCGACTTTTCTGTTCGATGGGACCAAAGCAATCGTTTTTCAAGCCCAGGGAAAATTTGTTTATTTATTTCATAACAATTGTCATCTGACATCTGTTGTCTCAATGACTATAAGGGTAAAAGGGTAAAAATTATCGTTATCTAATCATTATATAAACATACACATAACACATCAATCATAATACACATGAAATACATCACTATAATAAAACTGAACTAAGTAATCTATGGTGTTGTAGTGTCAATTTGTGTCACGAAAGTATGCTGTAAAAACTCGCTGTAGAGTAGCTGGCGATAGATTAAAATCAAAGAGATGGAACACTTCGTTGAAACTGGACGACATATATCGAACTGGATCATGCTGACCATAACGACTGTTTCGAGTACCAAGTTGAATGAAATCCCTCCTCCTCAGCGGACGCATAGGAGCGTAAAAAATCATCCTGTTAAGTATTGCTGGAGAGTCAAAAGCACCATTCAGGATTTTCGCTACGAACATGGCCTGTGCCACACGGCGTCGAACATCTAAGGTATCCAGTCCAAGCAACCGACAGCGGTTTTCATACGGAGTGAAATGTTGGTCATCACGCCAAGGGAGATTGCGCAATGCAAAGCGCACGAACTTTTTTTGCACAGATTCGATCCTCGAAATCCAAGTGGTTTGGTAAGGGCACCAGACAGTGACAGCAAATTCCAAAATTGATCGTACAAGCGCACAAAATAGTGATCGCAGGCAATAAGGGCCACGGAATCCTTTGGCGATTTTCATTATAAAGCCAAGTTGTCGGTTTGCCTTAGAAACAAGGGTGTCTCACTGCTAACAATCGCAGCGAATTTCAATCGAAATAAATTCGATTCAAAGCGAATGGCATTCGTAGCCACTGCTTGATCAATTTTGCAACACACCTTCTGTTACTCTGAACTGTATTTTTTGTCCAAGCAAGCGTGGTTTTATATGTAAGTTACCAATGACATCAAGTTGTTTATTTTTCTATCAACAAGAAAATGGACATGATTTCTGATTTGATTTTATTTATTATTTATTATTTCAGATTGTAAACTAACCCTTGCCGAGATGACTCACAAGGAAACAGCGGAAAAAAAACTTTGGGAATTGCATTACGCTCAGCAATATTAACAAAAACTAAACTATGTTGTATCCCGTTGTCTACATATGTGTTATTCTATTGACCTCGAACTTTGATTTGAATAATTACAGCACAACTTTCATATTCGTATGCCTGTAAAAGACTTTATTGATATGCTGTGGTCCTATGAAGAAATACTTGGATGTTCATGTTCTTAACTCCTATTAGATACCCGAGGATATATTGTTCATTTCCGGGCTTCTGCACTTCCTACCACAACGTCTATGTCTGACGAAATGCGTATGATGTGGGATGTGAAAGCTGGCCTTCACAGTTTAAACTCCAGATTGAAATTAAGATTTATTGACTAAGCTCAAGAAATTGAATATGTTTCGTTTATTGGAATTCTTCCGAAATATATGTACATACATATATGCAACATCTACTTTGGTGAAGTGAGTCTTAAGTCTTAAGTGAGTACTTAATCTCTTCGGGTGAAGCTCACTGATATGAAACGCCGTCTAAAACAACCCAGGAAGAACTAGAGTCTTATTTTCGTTAAAATGGGACTATCACTCTCACTCAGGGCTGGCATGTTTTCTTGCTACATGAGCATGTTTTCTTGCTTGCTGAAATTAATAGACGTTCTCTGATAGTTGCCTATAAATAGTTTCCTTCCATAATACTTGTTTTCTATTACTGTCATCTTTCAATTTGACAGATGGTTCATACGTTACGTTGCTAAAATCAGCAATCAGCAATCGATTGATATCGAAATAAAGTCGCTTTGGTTACTTCGTTAATTTCTGCAGATAAATTCAATTTAATCTGGGTGAGACACCCCTTGCTTAGAAATCACGTTATCGTAGTGGAAACGAAAGGTTAGTGCGTCGTCAAGTATAACTCCTAAATCCCTGATGTGTTTCACTCGCTCAAGAACTGTCCCAGACAGCGTGTAATTATAGATGATATGTTTTCTGCTGAACGTTATTTTCTGACGTTTATGGATACTGAGTGACAAACAGTTACGCACGCACCACCCCTCATTTGCATTTGTAGTTGAATGCAGTCTTCAAGACTGTTGACAACAATGTAAAGCTTTGCATCGTCAGCATAGAGCAGTCTCACACCAGGTGGTAGCACCAGTGTCACATCGTTGACGAATATCGAAAACAATAATGGTCCTAGATTACTCCCTTGTGGTACACCAGATGGCGTGACGAAGGGATCCGAAAGAGATGATCCGACTTTCACACGCAATTTTCGATCCGTCAGGTAAGATCGAAACCAATCAACACACGCAATGGAAACTCCCAACTTCTCAAGTTTGCCAAGTAGAATACGATGATCCACTCGGTCGAAAGCAGCTTAAGATCTAAGTATAGGTACCGCATCCACTTGCCGCCCATTTTCATGAGCCTCAATACAAGTTGTTGTGAATTCTGTCAAGTTGGTCGCGACCGATCTGATCTCTTAGAGAAAAATCCATGCTGGTCCGTAGAGATGTACTGCCTGCAGCAGGTGAAGAGCGTGTCGTTTATTATGATTTCAAAAACTTTCGAACAAGCGGAGAGATTCCACGATAGTTGCTCACGTCGCATTTGTTTGCTTTCTTATGAACTGGGAAAAGGTATGACGATTTCCAGCGCATGGGAAACGTTCTGGTTCGAAGCGAAAGATTGAAGATTTTTGCTAACGGTTTAATAAGAGCGCTCGAACACCGGCGCAGCAAAGCAGCCGGTATTCCGTCCGGTCCAGCGCAGAATGAAAATTTCAGTTTCCGTATCGCTCGGCACACATCTTCATCACTGATGGCAAAGATGCCTAAGTCCAGTGCGTCTCGAAGAGTGTCACAAGAAGCCTCGATGACAAGAGATAGCGGAGCTGAGAAATCGTTGAAGGAGGTCTTAAACTGTTCAGCAAAGAGCTCGTCAGCTGGAGTGTCAGCAGAAACACCATACAGTTGCATTGACGTAGGAAGACCATCTTCATTCCGTTTGGACCTAACAAATGTCCAGAATTGCTTGGGACTTAGACGCAGATTTCGTTGTGAGCGACTGAGGAATCGGGAATACAAAACTGATTATAACTTCTGTATACACTGTTGGCACTATTAAACTGTTGCTTGTTGTAAGTGGAACGATAGTTGCTGTATCTCCGAAGTGCAGAGGACCGGCGACGTTTAAGTATTAGTAATCTGTGATTAGACCACGCGGGCTTTTGTGCAGTTCTAACAATCGGAACATGGATAGCAAATGCACGAACGATACTGTCGGTGAAAAAGTCCACAGCACCGTCGACGTTATCAAATGAATTGATGCAATCCCAATCCATTGCAAGTAGCATTTCATTCAATGCAGAGGAATCTGCTTTTCGGAAATTACAACTGCTCGAATCATGTCCAGACTCAAAGGTAATTGGCGGTACATACGACAACTCCAAGGTAAGCGGAGGATGGTTGACATCAACAGGTGTCAGCGGTTCAAGAGCAGGGCGTATTGCACAACTAGGCAGTACTGCATCGTTTTCCAGAATGAGATCAAGTACACGACCATTTGAATTAACGATTGAGTTGATCTGGGTCAATCCATGAAAGCTGAATCCGTCCAACAATGCGCAACTGGATTCTGATAGACGAGAACGTATCAAGTCAACAGTCGGGTGAGAACTCTCGGCCGAACACCAACGAATCGCAGATTGATTGTAATCACCGAGCAGCAGGGCCTTGTCGTTAGCCCTGAGTGTAGAATTAACCGTTTCGATAGATTCTAGATGGCGTTGAATATCATCAAAATTGTTCTGTAGGTATTCGTAGTAGGCATTGAATAGGGTTAGACAGCAGCAATCAATAAATGTAATGTCAGACAATCTCGAGACACGCAATAAAGAGGACGTTATCAATCCAGCTCTCTGTATTGTCTTCAATTCAGAAGTGGGATGATGATCTTACGCGACTTTCCAAGACGAAGAGTTGAAATTGAAAATTCTTCGAGCGTTGGAGGAAACTGAACCAACCTGAAATCGAAGTTACGAACCAAGAGGAAATGAATGATAATGAAATCGAAATGTGTCTTTAAACTGGTACTTGTACGGTTGTTGGCTTACGTGGAGTTAATGTAATTGAGATGAGCGGTGAAGAAAAGCAGAATGGAAACGCAAATAGTTTAAGATCGAATATAAGTGACAGAATGGGTCCACGAAACGAACAGATGCTTCTACACTATGAAGAAATTAGGACTTATTCTCGAGTTCAATCTGGAGAAAATTACAGTTGAAAAATGGATAAGAAAACTCGACCGTTTAAAAGATGTATATGGCTGGGAAGATCGAGCTGTCCTTCATTATGCGACGATGCGATTAGGAGCAGTTCCAAAAATCTGGTTTGAAGGTGTGGAAGAAACGATAAATGGTTGGAATGAGTTCAAACAAAGAATCACGAGAGCATTTCCAACGCGAATTGATGAAGTAGATGTTCACAGCGCTTTGATGAAACGGGTGAAGGCTTCAAATGAAACTTATGAACACTTTGTGTGCGACATTGTAGCAAAAGCAAGGTCAATCAATTTAGGTGATGCAGCTGTAATGAAATATGTTATAAATGGAATATCGGATCCCTATTTGAGGCTGACGTTGAGTACCGCAGGGCATACTACAGTAGAGACGTTATTGGATGCAATTTTACGCCATGAAAATCAATCACAAATGCGGGCGATGGTGGTGAATTGAGGAAATTATTCAAACAGCTATCAAGATCGTATGCGATGGAATGGTTGCTGCTACAATTGTGGAGAAAGTGGACATTTGGCAAGAATGTGTTATCAAAAAGATGCTCGTTTTCCAAAGAATCCATATCCAAGAGGCGGCGGTGGAAATCCAAGATCAGATACTCGTTACACTGGAGGACGAACCGATGATATTTCAGCTGTGGAGACGAGCTATAGCCGGCTAGGAGCTGAAGCAGTCGATCAACAGCGGTCTCGAGGTAGCGTAGTATTTAGAGAAAAGGTTTACTTAAAAAAAAATCATTTTTCAATGCATTAGTTAGATTTTCATATTTTTATACAGACTGCACAACACTTTTCGATACAGGTAGTCCAATTTGTTTGATACGCAATAGCATTGTTCCTGATTCAGTTAAAATTGTCAAATATTCAAATCAATCATTTTCTGGCCTAAATCATTCAAAAATTAATATTTTAGGAACATTTGAGACTGAAATTGTTATTAATAATTTTATTTACACTTCACAGTTTAAAATTGTACCAGATTCAACCATGGAACCGATGTGCATTCTTGGGTCAGATTTCATGGTAAGGAATAATTTGTTCGCTGAATGTGATGGTAATTCAATAGTTTTTGGAAAGAAGAATGATTTAAATGAAAATCTCTTGAATGTGGCCAAAAACGGAAATGATTTTCGACCAGACATTTATGATGTGGAAATAAGTGCGGAAAGTTTCTTGAATAATTATGAAGATAAATTAGATATAGGCGATAGTACTATTCCTTTTGCATATGTTAATAAAATCAAATCTCTTTTCATTGAAGTATATAAAAATGGAGGTCGTCCGCTGAAACCGAAACAATCTTATAGTATGAATATTGAATTGTTGGAAAATAAACCATTCAGTTTTTCACCTCGTCGATTATCTAATATTCAAAATTAGAAATAGAATCACAAATAAAAACTTCTAAATGAGGGTGTAATACAAGAAAGTAATTCACCATATGCTAGTAGAATAGTTTTAGTAAAGAAGAAAGATAATTCTTGGAGGATGTGTGTAGACTATAGGAATTGAACAAAATAACAGTAAAAGATAGGTATCCACTTCCTCATATTGAAGACCACCTAGATAGTTTGAGAAATAAGAACTATTTCAGTACTCTAGATCTCAAAAGTGGATATCATCATCTATTGATCGATAAGACCGGTAGTCCTCTACGGACACGAGACCTGGACGATGCTCGTGGAGGACCAACGCGCACTTGGAGTTTTCGAAAGGAAAGTGCTGCGTACCATCTATGGTGGGGTGCAGATGGCGGACGGTACGTGGAGGAGGCGAATGAACCACGAATTGCATCAGCTGTTGGGAGAACCATCCATCGTTCACACCGCGAAAATCGGACGACTGCGATGGGCCGGGCACGTAGCCAGAATGTCGGATAGTAACCCGGTGAAAATGGTTCTCGACAACGATCCGACGGGCACAAGAAGGCGAGGTGTGCAGCGGGCAAGGTGGATCGATCAGGTGGAAGATGACTTGCGGACCCTCCGTAGACTGCGTGGTTGGCGACGTGTAGCCATGGACCGAGCCGAATGGAGAAGACTCTTATATACCGCACAGGCCACTTTGGCCTTAGTCTGATTAAATAATAAATAATGATCGATAAAAATTGTCAAAAATATACAGCTTTTGTAAGTCATTGGGAATAGTATGAATACACTCGGGTACCATTTGGTTTATGCAATGCAGCTTAAGCATTTATGCGATTTATTAATACTATTTTCAAGAATTTAATTGCTGAAGGGGTTATAAGAGTATACATAGATGATATTCTAATAGCAACTGAAACAGTTGAGGAACACTTAGCCGTAGTAAAAAAAAGTTTAAAAAATTTTAATTGAGAATCATTTACAGTCACAGCTAACAAAATGTACATTTTTGAAAACTAATGTTGAGTATCTAGGATACAATATTGGTTCAGAAGGAATAAAGCCAAGCGGAAAACATGTAGAAAGTATAACAAACTTTCCGATTCCTAAAAATATACATGATGTGCATAAATTTATAGGATTGGCCAGTTACTTCAGGAAATTCATACCAAATTTTTCAATAATTTCTAAACCAATATGATGTAGTTAAAAAAGATAAAAAAGATTTTACTTTTGGAAAAGATGAAATGAAGGCATTTGAAATTCTTCGAGAAAAACTTGTTGCAGAACCTGTATTGAAAATTTATTCGCCTTCTGCCAGAACAGAACTACATACAGATGCTAGTGCATTAGGGTTTGGAGGAGTTTTATTGCAAGAGCAGTCAGATGGAGTTTTACATCCAGTAATGTATTTTAGTAAGAGAACGGAGTCTCACGAAGAAAAATTGCACTCTTTTGAACTTGAGACATTAGCAGTTGTACATAGCATTAAGAGGTTTCATATATATTTGCAAGGTATCAAATTCACTATAGTAACTGATTGTATAGCGTTGAAAGAAACTTTGAAGAAAAAAGACATAAATGTGAAAATCGCTAGATGGGAAATATTTCTTTCTGAATACGATTACGAAATTATTCATCGAAATTCTTCTAACATGAAACATGTAGATGCTTTATCTCGTATGCCTATTATATGTGCTTTAGGAAATGAAAATGATAATTTTGAAAGAGCATTATTGGCTAGTCAAATGTTAGATTCAAAAGTTGAAGAAATACGGATTCAGTTGGAGAACAGGGAGAACAAATATTTTGAGTTGCGAGATGGAGTAGTTTATAGAAAAATAAAGAAAATAAGTTATTATTTTATGTTCCATCAAATATGGTGGACCATATTTTGAAAATGTATCATGATGATTTCGGTCACTTTGGTGTGTAAAAAATTTACGAAGTAATAAACAAATCATATTGGTTTCCAAATATAAAAGAACGAATAAAAAAATACATTGGTAATTGTTTAAGATGCATTGTTTATTCAAAGAAAAATAATAAAAAGGATGGGTATTTAAACATTATAGATAAAGGAAATATACCTTTTCACACATTACATATTGATCATTATGGACCATTGACACTAAGAAACTGTAATTATAAATATATTTTTGTAATAATAGATGCATTTTCAAAATTTTTAAAGCTTTTTCCCTGCAAAACTACAAATACAAGTGAGGTCATCAAACACTTGAAACATTACTTTAACGCATATTCAATACCTGATCAAATCATTTCTGACCGTGGAAGTTGTTTCACTTCAAATAGCTTTAAAGAATTTAATAGTGAACATGAAATTAAGCATATTTTAATAGCTACAGCATGTCCAAGAGCAAATGGACAAGTAGAACGTTTTAATCGAGTTTTAACACCTGTTATAGCTAAACTTATTGATAGTAATCCATCCAAAGGTTTCGGACCTATTTTGTTAGATGCAGAGCTTTATATTAATAATACTTTTTGTCGATCAATAGGTAATACACCTTTTCAAGTACTATTCGGAAGGCAACAAAAAGAAGTCTACAGTTAGCATAATCGAAAGAAATATAAATGAAAATACGGACATTGAAAGAGATTTGATTAAGATAAGAGAAAAAGCTATTGCAATTAACAGGGCAGTACAATCTTATAACAAAAAGAAATATGATGCGGGATGCAAAATTTGTACTGAGTATCAAGAGGGTGACTTAGTTTATATACCTAATCATATATACCCTACGTCTGGTATTTCATCAAAGTTACAAGCACAATTCAAAGGACCATATATAGTTAAAAAATACTTCCCAATAATCGTTACGTTGTTAGTGATGTTGATGGTATTCAGCTGACACAATTACCCTTTACCGGAATATTTGACCCTGTCAATATGAAATTATGGAACATGAAAAATGAATTGAATGCACATCGGGACGATGTGGATGTCAGGATGGCCGAGCTGTAGGTATTCGTAGTAGGCATTGAATAGGGTTAGACAGCAGCAATCAATAAATGTAATGTCAGACAATCTCGAGACACGCAATAAAGAGAACGTTATCAATCCAGCTCTCTGTGTATTGTCTTCAGTTCATACGATCAGGTGGCAAGTACACAACCCCAATGCTGTTTATAATTCCAGGCATATGACTCGAACCCATAACTGTTTGAGGGTATCACTAACAATAGCAGAATCACAATTGAACTTTGATAAACCTCCGATTAGTACACCACCGCCCCGGGTTTTACGGCTATTCAAAGGATTGCGATCAGTTCTGAACACTGGTTAGTGGCGTCCAAAAAGCTGTGCTGATTGTATGGCGTCATCGAGCCAAGTCTCGGTTAATACAATAACATCGTAATCTTCTTCGCATACCGTCAAAAAGAAATCGTCGATTTTGGTACGAAGCCCGCGAACATTCTGATAGTAGATGTGCAGACCACCGTTTTCGTTGCTGATGTGGGAGTGACGAGTACTGGAATGTTGGGGAGCATCATTTTCAAACGGAAGAAGCGTGGTCGCGAGTTCTCTAGAATAAGGAATCTTGTCAGAAGATGAACTAAACACGTTGAATGGGAGCTTGCCAGATTAACATTGTTGGAAGGTCCCTTCACCTGCCTCAAACACAGGGCCGGGACGGCTGATGATCGCTGGCTGGATAGGCTCGACTGTGATTCATATAATAATAATCATCTCTTCACCGTTGCCAGATTTATTTATTGGAAAAAATCATTGCTGTTTGTTGTATTGAACAAATAAACCAGAAATAAATATTTTAACATGTTATAAAAGCTTCTGTTACATTCCAAGTCCGATAGTCCAAGTTCCGATAAATACCCATATATTTGATACACCGTGGTGCACCGTTTACAAGTATTATGATATAAAATAAACATTTCGTCAAGTCTGGCAACAAGCGATACAGTCGTTAATTTTCAAAACATTGAGATGGAGTCTTGAGCTTTAAGCACCCGACACTGTTAGTCTAAGCCCCGGTGGCTCCGAAAAGCCCAACGATAAAGCTGGGCTGTCAACGGCGTTTGGTGGTCATTAGAGATAGGCAAAACAGCTCATTGCAGTGAGCGGATCTGATCCGTTCAGCTCATTGAAAAGAGTCAGCTCCTTAGATCAGCTCTTCAGTTCTTTAATGCTAAATTATTGTTCAAAAATTAGAATCATTCATTCATTCCATTCATCATTAATCTATTTGCCTTGCTTTGAAATTTTTTAAATGTTACCTCACTAATAATTTTAAAATAATAACATTTATTGCCTTTTCTGAGGTTGTCATGCAAAAGAGATGCGGGAAAAAATACCCGTCATATTTTATTCTTTTGAGATTTTCGCCTATATTTAAATTTAATTGTTTCTCGTGTTTGGGAAAAGTATAATTATTCAATTTCGGTGAGAAAAGTGAAGTCCAAGAGTAACACTGCTGAATATCACGACACCATTTGGTACATCGGTCAAGCTCAAAGCATCCAATCAGCCAACGTGTACGGATCCCTATTGCAGGTGGACATTTAGGAAGATGCCGATATCCTGACTAAGCATTCGGAATAAACATCAGCGGCTCCGGGCCTGATGCGAACGAAGAGCAAGTCAAATAAAGTAAAATCACCACGGATCGGATGAAGCAATGAAGGAATATGTGGAAGTGGAGAGCATGCAAGATTGAATCCGAGTTGAACATGTCATCAAAACGTTGGCGCATCTTCTACTATGAACCCGGTTTCCAGCAGGGTTGTTGGTGCTACAAATTTGGTTTCTGTCCCGCAAAAAGATCATCCGTTTTTTGAAGGACGTATAAAATCTACTATTTTCATCGGACCCCAGTTTGAATTTGGTGAGATCAACCCAATATTATTTTAAATTATCTTTAGCTGTCTTTCTTAACTGTGCCTTTTAACTGTCGTATTTTCGGTTTTTCGGAACCTCCACAGAATTGATCCTTCATCCACATTTACATTTTTTAACTTAAAGTAATTTTTTTACTAAAAGTCTACTGTACTTGCACTTGCACTCCAGCCGACTTCCGATGCAGACTTTGCGTTTCCGCGTTACGTTTTTGTGTGCATTGTCTATTATTGTACTTCCCTTAGAAAAATCTTTTTTATACTCTTCATAGACTGATATGGCGTTTCCATGATTAGAGTACACACGTTCGAGATAATTCAGTATTTTGTAATTTGCTTTCATATTCAAGTCGTCAAACCGTTCAATAACATTTTAGTTGAAATCGTTCACCATAAAAAAATATGTTAGTTTAATTTATTGTTTTTTTTTTTCAATTAGCTAATTCTACTATTATATTCTTACTATTGATTCTTGAGATAAATCAAATTAACAATTATGCGTAGTAAAATCCTGAGTAAAATTGAAGTTATTTTGATTGTGGATGAACTCAACTGGCGAGCAAGTTCTAACTCTTACCTTTCTATCTTTAATTGCTTCATGAATTTTAAAATTGCAAAAAAAAACACTAAATACGTACAGGGCATCGTTTGCTGCTATTGCCGCGGATATTGTGGGAATCCCAGATATCCGGTTCACGCTTTAGTAAGTAGCGGTGGCTCTTCTCGACCTTCTACTCCCTGAGTATTTAGTACGAATAAGGGCGTCCTTGTGAAGTTTTGCTGTACCTGTTATGAGTAACTAGTACATCCCATCCTCCGCACTACCTGAAAAACCTTTATTGCTTCAGATGTGCATCCTTTTGTAAGTACACCCGATTCTTTTTTTACACGGATTTTTTTACACGGCCGTGTAAAAAAATCTCATAATTTTTTTTGCAAAGTTGCTCCATTTTGCATGATTTGTCGAGAAATCATAAAACTTTTTTTACACGGATTTTCAAATTTTGAACTGAAAACTTTTTTTACACGGAACGCATCCCCCGTGTAAAAAAGAATCGGGTGTACTAGTATTCGTAACAAAAAGGGCACCATTGCGGATCTTGAGATATGATCAAATTATTCGTAGTACTACTTGATCAACACCCCCAGCTGGGTGAGGGATAGAGGATGAAACACACACACACACATAACATTTATTGCCTTTTTCTGTCCGTCTAGTTCTGAAGTCTACGAGTTCATTTAGAATCATCACATTTAATTCTATACTAAAATTATGTTACTAAGTTACATTTTGTTGGTTACCTTGATACACTCTTACTTTCACCTACCCAGTGACTGAGTGAAATTGTATTGCCATCTCTTTTCTTCCCATGAAAATTTTACTCAATTTCCGTCAAAAGCAGGATTACTTTACTCATGGTTTTGAGTTGTCTTGCTTTTGACGGAAATTGAGTAATATTTCCGAGGGATAGAAAGAGAGAGAGCAATACAATTTTACTCAGTTACTGAGTAGATGGAAGTTAGCGTGTAACGTTTCTCAAATCTTTAATTTCTACCCGTAATGCTGGGTAGACACCTTTACGTGGTGTGTTACGGGGTTAGATCTACCACGGTTACATTGCCAGCTACAGGCAAATCCTGACCCAACGAATACCTTCCTCATTATCCAACTCCGTGGTACTTATGAGGGTGTCACTAAGTCGGTGGCCTCTCGTTAAGTAAGTACTACATCAACACTTCCTTCCTCTTCCTAGTTACGGTGAAGATGGGCGTGGCCAGGAGTAGTAATCCTCATGCTTTTGTTATTTTTGTTTAAGACTGGAATCAAGGACCACTCCCCTTTTTGATTTCTGATAGCATTCTAGATAAGGATCTCAAAAGTAAAACATGAGTATCACTAGTG
Source organism: Armigeres subalbatus (assembly GCF_024139115.2). Classification (NCBI taxonomy): domain Eukaryota; kingdom Metazoa; phylum Arthropoda; class Insecta; order Diptera; family Culicidae; genus Armigeres; species Armigeres subalbatus. Next base: position 71,841 of record NW_026943762.1, read on the forward strand.
TCCAATCTACGAATTACACCGTAACAATGCTAATGCTAATGCTATGCTAACGTTTCTCAAATCGTTAATTTGAATAATTCAGTCCCTGGTCTCTGATATGTATATTAACCAAATCACGTGTCATAAGTTTTCTTTCATACTGACTGGATGCAGTGCTTCTAACGTATGCGTAGTTGAAATTTTCATACAAGCGAGCGCATTCATCTATATTGGTTCCCGAAATGCGAGAGAACTAAAAACAAGAGAGTAAAAAATACAGAGCACGGTGCTACAAACAGAGTGCACATGTAGCAGTATGCTAGCGGGAAAACCCGTCGCAAGCAAAAGATCCAATTCGTGCACAGCTCCCAGTTCGGTTCGTTTGAACCACACGGATTGCTAGAATCGGTCGCGACCTGAGATCCGAATCGATCTCAGGTCGCGACTGATCCGAATCGAGATCCGTGTCGCACGGTTCTGAGCTGGTAGCGTAGCTCTCGCTTCCATGTCGCAGCAATTTCGAGCTGGACGACGACATGAGCTGAACTGAGAGTTGTTCGGATCTTCGGATCTTTTGCTTGGTACGTTTCGTTCGCTACCGCACTACCACACGGAGAAACACGTTTATTCATTACTGGGTACTTTTTCTTTGCTATCTTATTCCATCTGCTGAAAAATTAACCCATTTTGGAAGAATGAGTGGATCTATTCATTTAAATGATAAGAAAATTATTTTGAGCTTTTTAGTGGAATGTCTTCACTTGTCATAAGACGAGTTAATACAATCCCATTGAATTCCACCACTTAATTGTATCTTCTTGATAGATACGTATTTCGACCTCAACAGTAAGGCCGTCTTCAGTGTCTCGTACTTGACTCGACTAAATCGAGTCAAGACGAGACACTGAAGACGGCCTTAATGTTGAGGTCGAAATACGTATCTATCAAGATACAATTAGGTTGTGGAATTCAATGGGATTGTATTAACTCGTCTTATGACAAGCATTTAAATGAGTAAATCCACTTATTCTCCCAAAATGGGTATTTTTTCAGCAGAGAGAACAGGGTTTGCAGAAATCGCTCTCAATAGATAACGAACAACGATAAAAGAGAGGCAAAAACTGTTCCGAATCATAACAAGCCATGATAACAAATTTATCAAACTTGTATACAGTGCGAAAAACAAAATCGGATAGACAGCCCTACAGAAAAATGGTGAGTCTCGCTTTGTTTTTACTCATTTCGTGTTGGTTACTGCACAGCTGTGTAGAATAAGTTGAAATGCATCATCAGAGCTAGTCCTCCCTGCATTTGGAGCTTTCTAAAAGAAATTTATCATGGGGTATAGCCCCCAAATCAGCTTGCGAAAGCTTGCGAAAAAAGTCTCTCGCGGTATGCTACATATCGTATATGTATACAGAGATGATAAGTGAGAGACTTGTTCATTCTCTTTAGGATTCAATCCCTGAGAGGGAAAGATATAGCAGAGAAAAACTACCCATCAATGAGTAAACGATTTTTACCGGGTAGGCATCGTTTGTGTGTTTGTTCGTAGCGTCGAGTATGTGGGTATAGAGATGTCGCAAATTAATCGATTACTACGTTTAATCGACTAATCGACATCATCGATTAATTTTGAATCCATTATTACCCAACAATTAGTTGATTCAATAATCGAGAAGAATCGAGAGTAATCAATTAGTTACTATAATCGATTAATTAGTATTTTACGACATCATAAGGATGCCGCAAGTTAATTGATTACTTGGATTAATCGATTTATCGTTGTGATAATCGTTCGTTCACTTATTTGCCTGTTTTTCCAGATATTTCTTAAACTCGCAAAGGCAGCCCTTACTTTCTTGATCCGTGCGCCTATGTCGATCTTGGTACCGCCGTCTGACGCCATTTGGCTACCAAAGTAATGGAAGCTTTCAACATTCTCCACTGGTTGCCCGGCTACTGTGAAACTGGAAGGAGTCACCGTGTTTTCATCCAACGATTTAGTTTCGTTGACGTTGATCACTAAGCCTGCCGAAGAGGAGCGCTCGGCAAGGTCGTTGAGCTTACTCTGCATATCAGAGCGCCGCTGCGCGAGGAGTGCAACGTCATCAGCCAATTCGAAGTCGTTTAGGTGCTCCATGGTTATAGGCTGCCATAACAGCCCGCGGTTTGGCACCTACCAGAATCTCGTCGATTACGGTGATAGAATACATCCTTGCCTTACACCAGCTACGACCCGGATAGGGTCGGACAAGACCCCATTGTGCAGCACTCTACACGAAAAGGCCTCGTACTGTGCTTCGATGAGGCCGATGATTTTCTCAGGAACCCCCTTGCGTCTCAGGGCGCCCCACATATTCTCGTGATTGAGACGGTCGAAAGCTTTTTCGTAGTCAATGAATACCAAGTAAAGGGACTCTTGGAATTCGTTGACCTGCTCCAGAACTACGTGGAGCGTGACAATATGGTCCACACAGGATCTTCCGGCACGGAATCCGGCCTGCTGCCGCCGGAGAGTCACATCGATCTTCTCCTGAATCCGGGCTAGGATAATTTTGCATAGAACTTTGAGAACGGTACACAGCAACATAATGCTTCGCCAGGTCACCCTTTTTGGGCACCTTCACTAAGATACCTTGCATCCAGTCGACCGGAAAAGTTGCGGTGCCCAAGATATTACGAAATAAACGATACAGTTGTTGAGCGGATGTCATGGGGTCAGCTTTGAGCATCTCGGCTGATATGCGATCGACTCCTGGGGCTTTATTCGATTTCATGCTTTGGATGGCTGTTTGAATCTCTAGCAGTGATGGAGCTTCGCTATTGACGCGTGTTAGACGTCTGATCCTCGGCAGATCATGCCCAGGTGTTGGTGGCCTAGCTGGCACTTGAAAAAGTTGTTCGAAGTGCTCGAACCAGCGTTTCAGCTGGTCAGTTTGGTCGGTCAATAACTGATTATTCGCGTCTTTCACAGGCATCGTTGCATTCATCTTCACCCCGCTTAAGCGTCGTGAGATATCGTAGAGGAGGCGAATGTCCCCGGTTGCTGCGTCTCTCTCTCCTTCGTCGGCCAGAGAGTCCGCCCATGCTCGATTGTCCCGTCGACATGAGCGTTTTACTTCCTTCTCAAGCAGCGATGCCAGATTGCTTCAACATCAATTCCGTAGATTACACGGATAAATATATAAAAGCTAAATAGATTAAAATTTAATCTAAAACCATATTCGATCTATCCACTCATTGCAATGCTTAAAATGAAAATAACCTTTTGATGATTAATCCAAATATAATCATTGAAAATGATTACTCAGTGTATAATCGAATGAAGAATAAATGCGTTTTATTCTGTAAAGCGTTCTATTCAAAACAAAACAATGTTTCAATTCAATCATTGTGGCAACAAGAAACTCAGAAGCTATATTATTTTAAAGAATTTTATTCAATTTAAATCAATATATTGCGATTAATGTTACCGTACGATGGAAAGGGCAGCATGGTAGCACTCCCTTATAATAGTTTATATCATCCGTGATTTGGTAAATATTATTCCAAGGATCCACTTCGAAAGTTCCGCTACCGCGGACATTGCCAGTTACCAGCTGGGGTTGCAGTTCCCGGAAGAATGATCAGGAAGCTACCAATATGCTGTTCATTATGACTCTCGTTGCTTAAACGGATCTCAACCAGGACCGATATGACGAATTATAGCCTGCGGAGGAGGTTATTAAACAAAATTTCAATATCGAAACAAGTCTGCTAAAAAAAACTACCTATCAATCACAGAATGCATGGCAGAACACGAAAGCCGGCGTGACTCCGTTGTCATTTCGTGCGTTCCACCCGCCAACGGTTTGCTGTTTTCATATATGAAGCATCCGAGGAAGCATCTTGGTAATGAGTCCATATTATCACAAACCATGTGTAACGCCATGAATAAACACCACAATAAACTTTTTTTTTTATTTTATTGTTAAAAACCGAAAAAAAATGAAAAAAATTATTTATTATTAGCTCGCAGAACTTGAGGCAAAAGGAGTTAATATTTTTGACAAGTTTCAAGAATATTATTGAGGATATGAAAATCAATTTAGTGAATATATTTCACAAAAACATTTCAATGCTTAAAATAGGGCATATTTTTTAATCATTGGAAAGAATAAAATTCGAAAAATCTCAGAAAGGATTAAATAGAAAGCTAATTATCTTTTTCACTTTTCTCCGTGTAACTCAAACATTTTGGCTAGAGGTCTGAATAAGAGAAACGCGGATAGAAAATATGACTCTGCCAACACTGCATTTGATCTTCTTCATCAAAGAACAACACATGAAAAGGAAGAAATGGTTTATGTAGATAAAATCTCACAATCCGCTATTTTATGTGTCCACATCACATAACATTAGAACCCAATAAACAATGGAATTTCATTTCATAATCTATAAATGACTTGCATATATTATTGCAAACTACAGTATACCCCCGCTGATCCGACAAATGTATGGCCGGATTATCGGGGTTTCTCTCGTTAATCCGACTGTCAGATCCATACAAATGAACTAAAACAAAATCACAGCCCAAATTTGAAAACTGACAGCATAATGTGTTTAAATGGGTGTTGATAATTTTAATCCGGAAAATTCCGAATTAACGAGATCCGGACTAACGAGTCGTCGGACTAGCGAGGTCCGAAAAGCGGGGGATACTGTAATGTAAAATAAATTAAATTTTGTTTATTTAAAATGTCATAAAATCGAATTTGGCCGTTTTCAGTATCTGAGCCAATATTTTGGCTGCTTGACAGGTCTCCTGCTCGATTGGCTGCTGTTTTTTGACGGTTCGATTGGCGGCACATACCTATCCGCGTTTCTCTTATTCAGGCCTCTAATTTTGGCTAGCCCTATTTCGGCACTCATCCACAATCTTATATATAAAAATGAAATGGTCTGTGTTCGTATCCGCATAACGTGGAAACGGCTGGATGGATTTTCTCCATTTCTTCAGCAGATATGTTGGTTATCGTTTCCGACGGGTTTATATGTTATTTTCTTATGTGAAAATCATATGTAAAGTTAAGTAAATCGTGAAAAGTAGAATTGTATGCAAATTTCCCATGGGAAGTTCACAGCGCGCATTTTCGCCTACTATGCAGGACAACGTCTGCTGGGTCGGCTAGTACTAGATAACAATAAGACCACTAAACTTTAACATTTATAGTTACTGGTCTTGTTATATCCTAATCCTGTACAGATTTCGACACTCGTCATAAAGACAATTGGCAGTTGCTATACATATTTTTGACAGTAACTGTTTCCAACGCTGATATTACCATTTCCGCATTTTATTTATTGAACTTTCATTGATTTAACATAGAATCAGTTTAACGTTATGGACTTCTTAATTTTCAGAACAACTCCAATTATAAAGCTGATTACTTGGCTCTTTAGTGCTAACAGGTTCGAGAATTCTTGAATATCGACCCTACATGGGAACGATCCCGAGAAAAGTTTTCCTATTTTAAAGACGGAAATGCTCCGATGACAATCCGTCACTACGAAATAAGCAAGGATAGCGTTGGACCGAGCCCAACACAATGCCTAAATTGGATTGCTTTGCAAAGGTGTATAAGAGTAAGACTGTATAGATAAAAAAACTGGATCCTTTCTACTGATTACACCTGTTGGAGTGAATCCAGTTGGTCTAGTTTAGTTTTCTTAAATGTATGCACATCTCTCTTCAGTTTAGGCAGATGATGAAGTTTGCATCACCTCGTTCACCAGCAATTTTGACGTAATTAGTTCAGTCATAAGTTTTCCAGTACAGAAGTTGAACAAAACCCTATTTTTACGCTGAAATTAAGATAGCATCCAAGAAAATCCCCTAAAATATCGACATTATAATCCTTATTTGGTTCAAAAATTCCTCGTTCAAAAATTCCTTTGTTTGGAATATTCATCCTGGTGTTATTCATAAATTTATCCAGAAATGCTTCGGAAAGTCTTCCAGGAAATATTTAAAATAATTCTTTATGAAATATTGCGCAGTTCCCGCCTTATTAGACTCCTGCGCGAAAATTATTTGCGTGAATATTTTTCCCGTGTCACACACACTAATGAATTGACACTGTTTATTGTTTATTTGAGTAAACAAAAACATGGGTGTTCGATAAATAACAACAACAAAAAACAATTACGAAGATAGTTTGAATGTATTGGTGTGCACGCTAAAAATTCGAAGCAAAACGAAGTTGCGCCAGAGTCTAAAAATGGATGCAACGGGCAATACCCCCAGGAATTAATTCGGTAAGTCATACACAAATTTGTACCTTAACTTTTTCCAGGAATTCCTTCGGCGAAAATTAAGGCGAAACTCTTTGAATATCCGAACGAATTACAAAAGGAATTTCTAAAGAATTTTAACCTTCCGGGTCTCGCATGGTCCTGGATCAGTCACGTAGTTCCGCCTCTGATGTAAACGACAAGCGAGCTTTTTTTGAGGTGTTGTACTTTTTACAACGGTGCGAGTCCCATAAAGTTAATTTTTTTTTCAAAAATTCTTCGGATATTCAGCTGAGAATTCTTTCGGAATATCCTCCAGAGATTTCTTTGGAGAATCCTCACGAAATTACTCAAAAAATAAATCCTGAGAATTCTTGGGAAATTCCTCCAGATGTTCATTTGAAAGTCTAATAATTTGGGCATTCTCTTAGAACTTTCTTCAGAACTTCCACCAGCATATTTATTTTAGAAAACCTCAGGGAGTTTTATATGGATTTCTTAGAATTTTCAGAGGATTTCCCGTAAAAACTTTCGAAGAAACTTCTGGAGAAATTCACAAAGGATTTCCCGGAGGTATCCCAGTAAAAATGTTCCCGAAAGTATTTCTGAAGGAATTTACAAATGATTTTTAGAAAGATTTTCTAAAGAAAAACCCGAACGGATTTTACAAAAAGTATTCCTAAAGAAATTTCTGAGAAAATTTCTAAATAAATTTTGGATGAAGTTTCTTAAAGAGTTCCTTGTGCAACTTCTGGATGAATTCCTGAAGGGATATTTTCCTAGAAAAATGCCTTGTTTCTCCAGATATTTCTTCGAGAATTACGTCAGGATTTCCTCCAGGAAAATTTCATTTTCTTATCTGTGTGTTCTTTATTTATAAGTAGTTAGAATTAAATTAGGGAAAAATCATTCATAAATTAAAAATCCCAGATATGTACTCCAATTGAAATTATAAGCGCCCTTTTAAAAAAAAATCCGTAGATTTCCGCATAAATTTTCAAATTTCCGTAGTTTTTGCCTACGGATCCGTAGATCCGTAGAAAGCACTCAATTCCGTAAAAATACAGAAATTTCCGTAGATCTGGCATCGCTGTTCTCAAGAGCCGAGTATCGTTGACGGGCTAAGACTTTGGCTTCTCTGGTTTTTGATCGCTTTATCGCGGCTTTGGCTTCATTTCGCTACTCTATCTTCCTCCAGGTCTCATCGGTGATCCATTGTTTTCTCTGGGTGCGCAGTTCGCCCAGATTATTCTCGCTGACGCCGATGAAGGTATTCTTGATGGCGGTCCATTGGCCTCCTTCCGGAATATCTGCAGCACGCGTCTGCAGTTCATCAACGATGGACCGTTTCACCATGGCGTCTTCCAATCGACATGCGTTAAACCGTCGTCCAACTCTCTCCTCTTGCCGGCGAATCCGCGCAAAGCGCAGGCTTATTTCGCCGATGAGAAGATAAGGATCAGACGCAATATCGCCACTACGTTTATTCCGTACATCAAGAAGGCTCCGTTTCTATTTTAGGCTGATGCAGATGTGGTTGATTTGATTTTCTGTAAAGCCGTCTCGGGAGACCCACGTGACTTTGTGAGCCGGTTGATGAGGGAAGAGCGATCCCCCGATCACCATGTCGTTATTACCACAAAATTCTGCGAACAGCTCTCCGTTTTCGCTCATTTCTCCGAGACCATGGCGTCCCATAATGCGCTCATGGTTCGAGTTGTCGGATCCGATCTTCACATTGAAGTCGCCCAAACAGATCTTGATATCACCTTTCGGAATACTATCTACGACGGCACTGAGTTGACTGTAGACTCTTTGTCTTGCAGATCGGCAGCATCGATTGGCGCATAACATTGGCTTATAGTAAGGTTTCGGACCCGTGCTCTAAGCCTGGCAACGATTATCCTTTCACTTATAGGTTCCCACTTCATAAGCGCAGAGTGTGCCTGAGCGCTTAGTAGGAAGCCAACTCCGCGATGCCGGGGAGCGTGTTCACCTCGTAAACCAGAGTACAGCAGAACTTGTCCCGGCGGCGTTCTGTGTTCTCCAAAGTTTGGCCAACGGACTTCACTCAGTCCCATGATCTCAAGCTTCATGCGGCGTGCCTTATTGTCAAGTTGTGCCAATTCACCCTGCTGGGCTAGGATTAAAACGTTCCATGTTCCTATTCGTGTCCGTTTTTGCGCTAAGAGTCGTCGCTGTAAAATCAGTCCGTATTCTTTCATTATCTGATTTTCGAACAAAATGATGTATCGGGAACAGTAGATTGTTGGCCCAAGGTTCCCTAGCCACCGGGATGGGATTGCCATCTTAGGTATAGCTTCCGGGGAATAGCATTTCATACTCAGCCGCTGGATGCCAGAACAGACGCTGTTGGAGCCGCACCTCCTTGGTGAACAGACGCTCGATCAGTCGGGTCAAATTTGTTTAAAGTCCCACCCAACACCAGGACTAGGCTAGTGCACTTTGAGCGGCACACTGTCGCTTTGATAGGGCCTGCTTGGAGACACATGCAGCTTTTTATAGAAGTTCAACAGAGCCCACTGTTGAACCCCACCACATCCTAGACAGACCCCAAAGGACTATCTCTCACTCTAGCTGATGTCAACCCTTAGCTGGCGGTCAATTGTCATCGGAAGACCCTTGGAAGCGTGAGTATTGGAACTTGTGATGACCAGAGCTATTTTAGGCGCTCCTTCCCGGATGTCAACTCACCATTTCGTAGCCTGGGTATTGTTTGTGTACTACAAAATTCAACAGCGTGCGTATTCGATTGGGTACGCCCGAGGGAGTTTCTCTAGGCGCGTGTTTGTCAATCGCCCCAAGCTTTCTAAACAAAACGTGCATGTATGTTAGCAGAAATGGACTGCACCAGCTTAAGCCTGGCTGCATTAATTTGATGTCTATGCTGGCTAGAGTTTCCAGTTCGCTTTGCGAACAAAGGAGCAGAATCCGGAGATGGCGAGATCGATTCTTGATCCGAGTTAGGATGTTTTGGGGTGGGAAACATTCTCGACACCTTGAGCATAGTGTATCCATTGTTTTTAGCACACAAGATATACTACATGCTAATGCACAGGCGGGCATAGAAAGCTTTCAATTAATAACAAAAGAAATGCTAAAAGATTAATAAGTTGAAAAGCAGCCCAAGTTCTAGTTGGAATGTAGTGTTATGGAAGAAGTAGCTTGCGATGTACTTACGAGATTGACTGATTCACTGAAACCGATTGCTAAACTGTAAACAAGTTTTCAATAGTAAATAATCATACATAAATATTGTGCAACACTGGAGTAGGGTTTTACGCGGTGGATATGGGAAGCGTTAATAATTAAAGTAACGTAGAAACCCGCGGAAATCCCAAAATATGACTAAAAGAACCGCATAAGTGTCGAACGTCGAGTGAAAAAAATCGCATAAAAACAATTTGTGTAATAAAAACCGCGTAAAAAACGACTTCAGTGTACATCGGGTATGAAGCGTTGACTCTTCCTTAATCGAATCTTCTTCTTCTTATTGGCATTACATCCCCACACTGGGACAGAGCCGCCTCGCAGCTTAGTGTTCATTAAGCACTTCCACAGTTATTAACTGCGAGGTTTCTAAGCCAGGTTACCATTTTTGCATTTGTATATCATGAGGCTAGCGCGATGATACTTTTATGCCCAGGGAAGTCGAGACAATTTCCAATCCGAAAATTGGCTAGACCGGCACCGGGAATCGAACCCAGCCACACTCAGCATGGTCTCGCTTTTGTAGCCGCGCGTCTTACCGCACGGATAAGGAGGGCCCTGAATGGTCCAAGAAAATTGGAAATTCATCGAGAAACGCCTGAGATAATTATGATCAAAGTCTATCATATTTTCGTGACGTTTTTTTGAAATCGTAAAGTTTACCCCAATATATGAAAAAAAAAACAGACGTAGCTCTACGTCAAAAAGGGGAAAGCAAAGCAGTAGGGTAAGACGGTATAATATGCCCCCCCCCCCCTAAGGCAACTCCTTGATAACTTTTTACTTTTCAACGCATTTTATGCAAACTTTGTGTTATTTGGCAGCCAAGGAAGTCGCAAATGCATTGCCCGTGAGTAGTCATATAAAAATATTACAGATAACACGTAATAAAGCTTTTTTAAAAAGTCGTGAAAAAATTAATTTCAAAAAGTTAGTAAAAAAGCAAAAAAGTTATTAATCACCTTAACCAAAGACGTTTCAAAGCCCTTCATTAGTATTTTATCAATCCCATAACAAAAAGGCTACAAATCCTTATGCGCTTGACATTAAAAAACCAACGTAGGTCCATTTAAGCAGGTGTGAATTACATTTCAATATTTTCCATACAATTTGGAAGCAACTGCTGCAGGCTCGCTGCGCTTGTGTGCAGTGTGTAAGGGTATATCGTCCTGCCTACACTGGGGCGTTTTGGCCAGTGAAACATGTTTTCGAAAATCGTTACATTTTTGAAGATGGAAGCAATTTTATACCATATTAACCACTGACAAAAGTTATTTTGTTGCCCAACTGAGTGTTCCAGTGCAAGTTTTGCGGACAGTATGCCAGAGTCGCTCCAGAATGTTGAGCAAACAAACATTAAAAGTTACATCAAAACTATAACTTTTTGTATTTTGCTATTATTTTCATTGTGTAATACAAAATACTTACACATTTACATAGTATGATGGGTTCACAAATACTTATGGGTACCAACTGATTTTGATCCTTAATTAGTTATAGTTTTCTAGAAATCAAAGGGGGGCGTTTTGGCCAGGTGGGGCGCATTATACCGTCTTACCCTAATGTGGAGTGGGAATTTTAAGCCGAAACGCGTCACGAAAAATAATGCTGTGAAGTTTAAATATTACCGAGAAAAGCCAATCTAGCGGATTAATTAATTAGTAAACGCGTGGTTGTTAGCACAAACAATATAACAAATTATGTTATTGAAAAGATTATGATTATCCATAATGTAGGCAAATAACTTTGTCCAGCTGCTTCAACTTTGAATGTAGGTTCAAGTTATACTGAAGCCGCTACCTTCGTTTTTTTTCAATTGCTATCTACCAGATATGTGGACCATTTTTTTCGGTAAAAATAAATATAACACATTATAACCATGTTTACATTATAACCATAATGATTATATCCATGTTAATCACGATCGTGATTTTTCTTCCCTCCATCTTTGACAGAGAATTTATAACAAAATTATTGCAAGTTTTGTTATTTGTAACACACATTGATATAATTGTGATACAATTTTGTTATGACTAACTGGTCGGGAACTCTACGGCAAACCCAGTATCCAGAAGGTAGCTAAAGCTGGAAGAGTACAATGGGCAGGGCATATTGCAAGAATGCCGGACAGCAACCCTGCAAAGTTGATGTTCGTTTTCCACTCAGCAGGTACAAGAAGGCGTTTAGCGCAGTGAGCGAGCTGGGTGTTATTTATTTATTATCAGACTAAGTCCGGAGTGGCCTGTGCTGCACTTCCCGGGCAGAAGCCATGAGCAGAATAACAAAACATGATATGGTTTTGATTGATATAAGAGATAAAAGAACAGACAACAATATCAAAAATTTGCACCGAAATATCATTTGAATATCAAAATATGCTATGGATAAGAACAAACTAATGGCACATGATATTGATCACTTCTTACAAATAGCATAACTTGATCTCCTTGTGATATTTTAGTGCAAAATATTGATATTATCGTCTGATCTTTTATCTCTTATATCAATCATGTCAATATCTCATTATGCTATCTTATCAACATTAGATAAAAGTCTTCTTCATTCAGCTCGGTCCATGGCTGCACTTCGCCAACCACGCAGCCTGCGGAGGGTTCGCAAATCGTCCTCAACCTGATCGATCCACCTTGCCCGCTGTGCACCTCGCCTTCTTGTTCCCGTCGGATCGTTGTCGAAAACCATTTTCACCGGATTACTGTCCGACATTCTGGCTACGTGCCCGGCCCACCGCAGTCTCCCGATTTTCGCGGTGTGAGCGATGGATGGTTCTCCCAACAGCTGATGCAACTCGTGGTTCATTCACCTCCTCCACGTACTGTCCGCCATCTGCACCCCACCATAGATGGTACGCAACACTTTCCATTCAAAAACTCCCAGTGCGTGTTGGTCCTCCACGAGCATCGTCCAGGTCTCGTGTCCGTAGAGAACTACCGGTCTTATAACGAATTCTTCAACCACCTCGATTTCTGTCACCACCGATAGAAACTCGTGGTGGGTGGCTTACATTGACCTCTCTTGAGCCTCTTTCTATCATGTACTTCGTCTTCGACGTGTTGATGACTAGTCCAATCCGTTTAGCTTCGCTTTTCAGTCTGATGTAGGCTTCCTCCATCCTCTCAAAGTTACGTGCCATGATATCAATGTCGTCGGCGAAACCAAATAACTGGACGGACTTTGTGTAAATCGTACCACTCGTGTCGATCCCTGCACTTCGTTATGCCCCTTCCAAAGCGATGTTAAATAGCAGACACGAAGGACCATCACCTTGCCGTAATCCTCTACGCGATTTGAAGGGACTCGAGAATGCCCCTGAAAATCGAACTACGCACATCACCCAATCCATCGTCGCCTTGATCAACCTTATCAGTTTATCCGGAAATCCGTTTTCGTGCCATAGCTGGTCTTGATTGATTATATCATGGCTTTGAAGTCGAGAAATAGATGATGTATGGGCACGTTGTATTCGCGGCATTTCTGCAATACCAGACTTAGAGCGTTCACCCATAAATCCCGCCTGGTACTGCCCCACGAACTCTCTTACAATTTGTTTTAGTCAGCGGCATGACATTTGGGAGAGCACCTTGTAGGCGGCGTTCAGCGGCGGACGACTTCGACTTGTGTTGATCACTGTCGGAAGTTTTGAGCGCAGACATACTGCAACGAGGTATAGTCGGATTCAATATTCGCACTGCGGTAAGTGCGGACGTTCGAGATGTTGGAGAAGAATTTGCCGTCGATTAGAACGTGGTCGATTTGGTTTTCCGTTACTTGATTAGGTGATTTCCATGGGACCTTGAGGATATTCTTGCGGGGAAGAAAGTGCTTCGGATCAGACTACCATTCCGCGGGAGGCTGCCAAGTTTATTCATCGTTGGCCGTTGTCGTTCGATACGGTATGCAGACTATCCGGTCCGATGATAGGTCTATTTATTTCCTCCCTTCCTACCTGAGCGTTCATGTCACCGATGACGATTTTGACGTCCCGCAGTGGGCATCCATCGTATGTCTGCTCCAGCGGCGCATAGAACCGTTCTTTCACGTCGTCGGATCTCCCTTCGTGCAGGCATTTCACGTTGATGATGCTATAGTCGAAAATACGGCCTTTTATCCTCAGCTTGCATATTCTTGCGTTGATTGGATGTGTGGCATGTGCATCACACTTGTCATCGAACCACGCCTAAGTCCTACAGAACTCTAATTTTTTGTTAGTCAGTACCTCGTTGAGTCGATGGTCCTGGCCTCGGCATTGCATAAGCACTTTCCATAAGAAAGTGTCATTTTACAAGGGTCATTACTTTATGACTGTTTCCAGGCAAGGCTGTTCCCACGCCGCGTGTGACGTGACAGCGCCGAGTATGCGGATTCTCTTTAGCATACTCTCACTCTCTCTTTCCCAATCAGTACTTCGATCACTGATTAGTTACACAATATATAGGCAACCTCCAGTAAATAAGAGCTAGATTAAACTAAGAACTTGGAAACACAACCATTGATGTGTTAACTACTGAGTGGAATAGTCCTTTAATACTCGATACCACACCCAAAGGAAGAAACATAATAACGATCCAAAAAGTAATTCCACAGATGCCACCCAATCACGCATTGGCGCATCTTTCCCAGCACTATGAACAGCGATGCCAGATCTACGGAAATTTCCGTATATTTACGGAATTGAGTGCTTTCTACGGATCTACGGATCCGTAGGCAAAAACTACGGAAATTTGAAAATGTATGCGGAAATCTACGGATTTTTTTTAAAGTGCGCTTTTAATTTCAATTGGAGTACACATCTGGGATTTTTAATTTATTATTGATTTTTCCTTAATTTAATTCTAACTACTTATAAATAAAGAACACACAGATAATTTTCCTGGAGGAAATCCTGACGTAATTCTCGAAGAAATATCTGGAGAAACTAGGCATTTTTCTAGGAAAATATCCCTTCAGGAATTCATCCAGAAGTTGCACAAGGAATTCTTTTAGAAACTTCATCCAAAATTTATTTAGAAATTTTCTCAGAAATTTCATTAGGAATACTTTTTGAAAATCCGTTCGGGTTTTTCTTTAGAAAATCTTTTGTAAATTCCTTCAGAAATACTTTCGGGAACATTTTTACTGGGATACCTCCGGGAAATCCTTTGTGAATTTTTTCAGAAGTTTCTTCGAAAGTTTTTACGGGAAATCCTCTGAAAATTCTGAGAAATCCATATAAAACTCCCTGAGGTTTTCTAAAATAAATATGCTGGTGGAAGTTCTGAAGAAAGTTCTAAGAGAATGCCCAAATTATTAGACTTTCAAATGAACATCTGGAGGAATTTCCCAAGAATTCTCAGGATTTATTTTTTGAGTAATTTCGTGAGGATTCTCCAAAGAAATCTCTGGAGGATATTCCGAAAGAATTCTCAGCTGAATATCCGAAGAATTTTTGAAAAACATTAACCCTACGGGACTCGCACCGTTGTAAAAAGTACAACACCTCCAAAAAAGCTCGCTTGTCGTTTACAACGGAGGCGGAACTGCGTGACCGATCCAGGACCATGCGAGTCCCGGAAGGTTAAAAATTTTGAAAATTCTTTTACAAAAATCCTTTAGAAATTCCTTTTGTAATTCGTTCGGATATTCATAGAGTTTCGTCTTAATTTTCGCCGAAGGAATTCCTGGAAAAAATTAAGGTACAAATTTGTGTATGACTTACCAAATTAATTCCTGGGGTATTGCCCGTTGCATCCATTTTTAGACTCTGGCGCAACTTCGTTTTGCTTCGAATTTTAGCGTGCACACCAATACATTCAAACTATCTTCGTAATTGTTTTTTGTTGTTGTTATTTATCGAACACACATGTTTTTGTTTACTCAAATAAACAATAAACAGTGTCAATTCATTAGTGTGTGACACGGGAAAAATATTCACGCAAATAATTTTCGCGCAGGAGTCTAATAAGGCGGAAACTGCGCAATATTTCATATAGAATTATTTTAAATATTTCCTGGAAGACTTTCCGAAGCATCTCTGGAAAAATTTATGAATAACACCAGGATGAATATTCCAAAAAATTTTTCGAGGAATTTTTGAACCAAATAAGGATTATAATGTCGATAGTTTAGGGGATTTTATTGGTTGCTATCTTTATTTCAGCGTCAAAATAGGGTTTTGTTTAACTTCTGTACTTGCCAACTTATGACTGAACTAATTACGTCCAAATTTCTGGTGAACGAGGTGATGCAAACTTCATCATCTGCCTAAACTGAAGAGAGATGTGCATAAATTTGAGAAAACTAAACTAGACCAAGTGGATTCACTCCAACAGGTGTAATCAGTAGAAAGGATCCAGTTTTTTTATCTATACAGTCTTACTCTTATACACCTTTGCAAAGCAATACAATTTAGGCATTGTGTTGGGCTCGGTCCAACGCTATCCTTGCTTATTTCGTAGTGACGGATTGTCATCGGAGCATTTCCGTCTTTAAAATAGGAAAACTTGTCTCGGTATCGTTCCCATGTAGGGTCGATATTCAAGAATTCTCGAACCTGTTAGCACTAAACAGCCAAGTAATCAGCTTTATAATTGGAATTGTTCTGAAAATTAAGAAGCCCATAACGTTAAACTGATACTATGTTAAATCAATGAAAGTTCAATAAATAAAATGCGGAAATGGTAATATCAGCGTTGGAAACAGTTACTGTCAAAAATATGTATAGCAACTGCCAATTGTCTTTATGACGAGTGTCGAAATCTGTACAGGATTAGGATATAACAAGACCAGTAACTATAAATGTTGAAGTTTAGTGGTCTTATTGTTAACTAGTACTAGCCGACCCATCAGACGTTGTCCTGCATAGTAGGCGAAAATGCGCGCTGTGAACTTCCCATGGGAAATTTGCATACAATTCTACTTTTTCACGATTTACTTAACTTTACATGTGATTTTCACATAAGAAAATAACATATAAACCCTTCGGAAACGATAACCAACATATCTGCTGAAGAAATGGAGAAAATCCATCCAGCCGTTTCCACGTTATGCGGATACGAACACAGACCATTTCATTTTTATATATAAGATTGTGGATGAGTGCCGAAATAGGGCTAGCCAAAATTAGAGGCCTGAATAAGAGAAACGCGGATAGGTATGTGCCGCCAATCGAACCGTCAAAAAACAGCAGCCAATCGAGCAGGAGACCTGTCAAGCAGCCAAAATATTGGCTCAGATACTGAAAACGGCCAAATTCGATTTTATGACATTTTTAAATAAACAAAATTTAATTTATTTTACATTACTGTATCCCCCCGCTTTTTCGGACCTCGCTAGTCCGACGGCTCGTTAGTCCGGATCTCGTTAATTCGGAATTTTCCGGATTAAAAATTATCAACACCCATTTAAACACATTATGCTGTCAGTTTTCAAATTTGGGCTGTGATTTTGTTTTAGTTCATTTGTATGGATCTGACAGTCGGATTAACGAGAGAAACCCCGATAATCCGGCCATACATTTGTCGGATCAGCGGGGGTATACTGTAGTTTGCAATAATATATGCAAGTCATTTATAGATTATGAAATGAAATTCCATTGTTTATTGGTTTCTAATGTTATGTGATGTGGACACATAAAATAGCGGATTGTGAGATTTTATCTACATAAACCATTTCTTCTTTTTCATGTGTTGTTCTTTGATGAAGAAGATCAAATGCAGTGTTGGCAGAGTCATATTTTCTATCCGCGTTTCTCTTATTCAGGCCTCTAGCCAAAATGTTTGAGTTACACGGATAAAAGTGAAAAGATAATTAGCTTTCTATTTAATCCTTTCTGAGATTTTTCAAATTTTATTCTTCCAATGATTAAAATATATGCCCTATTTTAAGCATTGTAATGTTTTGTGAAATATATTCAATAAATTGATTTTCATATCCTTAATAATATTCTTGAAACTTGTCAAAATATTAACTCCTTTTGCCTCAAGTTCTGCGAGCTAATAATAAATAATTTTTTCATCGCGGTTTTTAACAATAAAATAAAAAAGTTTATTGTGGTGCAATTAATTGCATATTATTCGGCAACTCGGCTGTACGAAAACCATTTTTTGTTAAATATCTTGGCTGTGCATATGCACAGCATATGTTTCGAAATGGACAAATTGATATGAAATTTGCGAAAAAGAATCCACGTGTCTTGGAGGGACTCGAACCCTCAACCTCCTACTCTCTAGATAGGCGTGATAACCCCTACACAACAAGACCACTTAAAGGTCACGTTTGCGGAAAAGCCATCAGAATCCGAGTACCAACCTCCACCGCGGTTAGCTCTCTTTTTTGCAAATTGAATATCTTTCGGATGCTTGATTTGCCCAATCTGGATCTATTACATTTACATGGATCTATCTCACAGAAACATGAGTTATTGATTTTTACCCGTGTGCATTGCTTCGAGAACAGCTTCAGAGAACTTTCAAAAGATTGGTTATGAGGTCAGGACCCTTCAACAAACAGAAGTTGAAAAAACGACTTCAACTTTTACTGCGGCATTCCAGATCAATATAATTTTTCCGTTTTTTGGCGTCAATGGTTGATATCCATTCTTTTAAAAAAATAATAGCCTAATTTGACAAATTTACCTATGTTTTCACTAGATTCTCCTTTTTTGTCTTATTTCTCCAATTCTAGTACATTTTTAACCTAATTTATTTAATTTGCCCTTTTTCATTTTTTTTCTCTCTATGGCCTAATTTTTTGCGATTTTCCCATGTTATGGAGCTTATTCCACTGATGGATCGAATCTCCTTACTCACCTGAGTTTGAGACACGCAGATGCACCCTCCCGGGCACCGTTTTAGCGAAAACTGCTCACAGTCGTGAAACCTCCAAAGGACTCCGATGAAGACCAACACTCGCCAGACGACATTCATATCTTTTCTTGTTCCAGCAGAGTTGCAACTACTGCCTACGTTATTGGAGGGGGAAGAAGGATAGCCGGGTGTCGTCAATATTGGTTCCGGGATATCTAACAGCTCTCTGGAAAACAGCTCCACTTGACTGGTTCAATCCGCATGGGGAGTTCTATCAGTGGGGATTATCTGGAATTGAAAAGAGAATAAGATGAACCATTAGCATTTTCGTTACCAACTGCTATTTCACGCAAACATATAGACGAGCTTGCAGACATCTCCAACTCCATCAACATAACAAAGTCAAACGAATTTCAAAGACGTAGCCTTCGCCGACGGGACAAGTTCTTTTCTTCAAGCACGTCTCATCATCTGCTTTCCGACACTTTTTTGTAACTTCGGTGTCTTTTGTCCATGGCAATTCCGGTGTATCAACGAGAACGATGTGATGGCGCCTTAGAAGAGTACGATGGCACACAGTGGTCTGCAGAAGGAATCCTAGAACATCTATTTGTATCGAACTTCTAAACATTTCATAAATCACGTTTAGCCATTCCAACTAAAGTGTTTTCAAATCAAGAAGAAATTCGACTATTTTGCAAAGCCTTTCGAAAACTCGTTGATAGTTTGAACCGATTTTCCGGATTAAAACTAGTTATTTACTACACTGTGCAACGCCGTCGACAACGCGGGTGCTTCGTTTGTATTTATTCAAATTCACTTCAGTCCCAGTGCTCTCGCAGCCGCCCCAAAAACCCGTCGCGAGTCTGCCCATTCTGGTCGTTCCAATATACACCAAACCAAACGAGACCGCTCAAGACACGGCGATGACGATGTCGGACCGTGCTCGTTAACGAGTCCAGAAGCGTCCTCCCGCCCGCCACAAGGTGGTGTTCTCATCTTTCGGTTGGCTTGCCAGAAGGAAGTGAAGAAGTTTAAATTAAATTGGGACTCTGTCAACATTTTCATCACTCGGATGGATCGGGGTAGTTAAGGGTGCTGGATGTACTCGAACGGATGAACAGCGTGCCATTGCAGCAATGCTTGCAGTTATGGGTGAAGTCTTAACGCCATGAGGGGAAAAAGGAACACGAAGAATTATGAAGTGAGTTCCATTTTTCTGATGGATAACAGAACCACGACACGAATACTGGAACCCCTGTCATTTTATTCGTTTATTCCTGCTTGTCAAGCTTACACTCCAGCTCGTTGTTTGTCGATCATAGACCAACAAACAATGTTCATAGTTTGCCTGTCATATTGGTAAGCAGTCATTTTTCTCCTACTATAAGATTACCCCAACCCATTTGACCCATTTGGTCAACATTTTCATGTGACTGAAAGCCTAAAATCCTGATTATTAGCAACAAATCCAGTCGAAATCCTTGTAAACTGGATAAGTTACGCGTAAAATATTCGAACTTCCGAATAGCTTTGTGAAAATCGGCAACTTTATTGATTTTGCAAATTCCAAGACAACTGATGCAACAGGTAATCCCGCTATGACTACCAAGCCCGTTTATTCCAAGATAAACTTCAAGATAATATATTAGGCCTTCCTAACAACTTTGTAGCATACGATCATTCTCCTTCATGTATCCTTACGGCACCAAGCTGGAACATTTCAATCCAAATAAATTTTAATCTAAATTTATCCTCGTAGGACTGACCTTGAGATTTTCAAGATCGAAAACCGTTTTCCGGTGGTCTTTCATAACCACTTTGTTATTTTCCAAAGTACAAACCATTTTTAGACAGCCAGGATCCAGAAAATAGCCTGGCATGATCGCCCAAATGTGCGATCCAAAATGACCGAAGCGAAGTAGTATGGCAACGGCTCCGGTGGATGTGTGAGCACGCTACGGAGATCTGACAAGAAGAGGGCAAGTCATGGCTTGCTGCTCGCCGATTGTCACGCTGGGCTAGGAACTCTGGGGTGTGAGTCTATGAACAAACGTTGAAGGTGACTCACTGAAATTCTACAGAAAGATAACGAAGATGGTAGAATCACGATCATCATCGACTCCCATAATCTGATGCAACGATTGTTTACAGGATCCGGAAAAACATGAATTATATGGATGCCGAAGGTGATGCGAGTAATAAAATTCGAAAACTCACTTGTTAACAGAAGAAACAGCTCACAACTCTTCGGGAGAGCGGAAAAGGACAGAAAAGAGGTTTCATTCGTAATTCTGAATATGGAGAGCTTTAGGTTTAGCAATTTGATAAACTGAAAAATTGACAAAAAAACAACACCAATTAACAAATTGTAAGTCGTGTTGACGGTTGTAGCTCATCGATAATTAAACCAAACCAAGAATTAATGCCTGAAAACGCATATACGCATATACTATGTCTATTTTCAAGTATACAAATATGACTTTAATCAAACTTTGCTAGTTGACCATTCCTGATTTTAACGGGATTCGGAATATAACTCATTAACTTATTGACTTTGCTTATCTCATTAATTTGAAACAATTTGAACGTAAAAGGCAGCGAAACAGTTTTCTCGTTAATTCTCGTTTGTAAATACTCGGTAATGTGTGTTAGTGTTATTGGTACTGTGCGTACATAAAAAAATCAAATCAAGACAAAATTTTCAAAACGACTTATCTGCTTTTGTAAACAAAGATTCAAACGACGATTTGACGAATCTGATAGATTTCCCACGCAAACCAACACCATCAATAGGTACACTCAGGCAAATTGGCTATCGAATATCATAATGCTGCCTTTTGGAAATTTGCCACAAGTTTTGAGCTTGAAATTCAAAAGGACTCATTATGAATTAGATTTTCGTGGTCAATACAAAACATAACATTTTCCTAAGGCTCATTTATGAAATAACCATGAAGCATTATGAACGCTGTACGCTAGACATTAATCAATCCATTATTATCCAATCCGCTAGACATTAATCCAATCCTTATGAATTGCGGATGTAATCTTTGGAGGCCACAATCGTGCCTTATGAACTTCGTAATTTGTATATTGAATCTTAATCAATTCATAATGCAGATCTATGAATTTATCATTGGGGTTTACTGTATAAATATGCATTCATTATGCTGCATTATGAATTTCTAATTCGTGTATAATGGAAATTTTCTTCAATGTGCTTAACGTCAAAAAGTAATTACAGATTCTGATTCATTCAGGCATACATGCATTCATTTCAAACTCGTTTTTGGTTGCATCATGGCATCGAGGGGGTACATGAACAAATATGTGGTGTCAAACGCGTTCCAAAATGTCTTCGAGTCGTTGATTGCATTTACTTGTTACTATTCATATTCGAATTAAAACTGTTTTTTTGTACATGTTGGTACATTTATCATTTATATTCAGTGTAAACTTCATATATTTCACCCTTGACACTTTTGAACACTTTAACTTAATCTTTGTTTCAAACCACCTCGATGTAAAACGCAACCGCACGACTTGAAATGCTTTACAATATGGGAGCATGGTTCTCTTGACTGAAACGCGTTCCCTATCCGATTAAGGTGCATGATGCCTTTCATAAGATGCCTTACGATTTCCTTCAAACCAGTTGTGAACGAAATACCAAAAAGTGTCTTATGAAATTCATCATATGAAACGAATGGACCACGTACGTCCCATAATGAAATTTGAAGAGCTCCCAATGAAAAGCATGGGTGACTTATGGTTCAACGATTCTCGAAAATCTTATACCTTCATAATTATTGCCTTATGTATTTCGTATGTTCATTTGCCTGAGTGTAGGTGAAGATTTCCGCTACCTGTTGGTGGTGTTGGTTTGTGTAGGTTTAGCGGTTCCCTATCCGATAACTATTAAACTGTTGCAATTATCGAATTGCAGTTAAAAAGCGTTGCAATTAAATGACAGCTGTTGATCGTCCAGTGTACAGAATTTAGTTAGATTTTTTTTTGTAACGATATAAGCAATGGTATCGAATCTCATAAATTATTTCCTGAAAAACCTTAATAACCTTTTTCAAATTACCTAACAAAAGTAGATACGGTGATTAAGAACTAATTGGATAATATTTTTTAAAAGTCTATTCTGGTTGAAGCTTCCGCCTTCAGGAATCAGGTCATTTCAGATCGCTTGCGATTCTACAGGGAGAGCCTCGTGGTTGAGTTTTGCATGCAGAATCGCATCGTTCCGCTTATTCGCCAAAAAGGATTTCGCTTCAAAAAGAACCAAAACCCAATAAACGCGTTTTTTTTTGGTTACTTATGGATTTATTTTCCATTGTTTTAAGCAAAGAAAGTAAATTCGATTAATTCAACTGAGAATGATACGTAGAAATCAAGCAATGATTCAAACTAGAAATACTAGAATAAGAGATCGGCGAACAGGCCATCTTGTTTCCAATCGAACCGTCGAAAACGGTTCCAATTCGACTTGTTTACTTTTTGCATCCATAAGAAGCAAGCAAAAAGTTCAAGTGCTGCCAGTATTACTTCCACGATTTCATGTATTTTCATACGTTGCCATTTCGACAGTTTTTCACTCCGCCGGTCTCTGGTTATAGGGTTGCTAATTCAAACCACAAGTCGAATAATGAACGATTCTCTCTGCCATGAATCGGGTGGTGGTGTTTGACTTGCGCTTGATTTGAACTTTGGATGAGATCTAAGAATTTGAGTTTTTCCAACACTGTTATCGATATCCAATATCAACACAATAAAGGTCATCTTCTAACTGGAGTAGATTTTCCAGATTTTGCTCCGCATGACATTTAAATGAAGTGATATTTTGGATGTTCCGTGTCGAAATACAAGCAATTACGCAGCAGGAAATACATAGAGGCAAAATCTGCTCACAACCAGAGCTTGAAATATTCATTTTCATGAAGCTACTTCGGTCCGAATTTTGACAAACATCGCATGATTGTTCAAAACATAGAATGACATAGTCAGACGACTATTCGATCAACTCATTCATTCGACTGTCACTGAGTGTGCTAGCTATGTGCAGAAAAAACATAATTAGCATTGTTTATATTGATGTTTACCGGTGAAAGTGCCTCGCGGATGAAATACGGATTCAGTTCTAAGTGATCAATTACTTTACTCATTTAAAACGTTTCAGATTTCAGATTTTTTTATCAATTTGTAGAATGTACGTAAATATTCAATGACTAATATTCAACCGAATATTTGCAGCCCAGATCCGACTATGAATGTGTGAAAGTGAGCGGAAAAGTGAAGAAAGGTGAACTTCACCAAAAATGTTCGATTATTTTACACTCTGCTCACAACAACAACAGAACATTTTATTCTTGATTTCTATGATCCATAAGATTTTCTTACAAAACGTAGTATTAGTCAAAATTATAAATTTTAAAATCTAATAATTTCTTTAAAAATACTAAGCAATGACTAAAAATGTATTCTATTTTTCTGTATTTCGCGGGACACTATCTAGAAATAAGCTGAATGCGGGACGTTTCGCGGGACGCTTTTCAGCGCGGGACAAATAGTGAAAATGCGGGACGTATGGTCACATTATTCAAATGGCAAACTACTACTGACCTGAGATGAGATGTGCCTTCTCGTATCTCGAAATGGAACCATTTTTGAACCAGTTGCTGATAGGCTGACAACTGCGTACGTACCAGTTTGTTTACCGAAGCTATTTCTGACATCGGCAGTGTTGTCAAGAATGATTATAGTTTCTGCACGATGAAAACTTGGGGGAAACTTATTTACAAAAGTTCAAATATGTATTATTTCACTCCTCAACTTATTTTGAGTAGTACCATTAGTTAGCATAATTGTGAGAACTTGTAAAAAGCACTCAAATTGCCAATGAAACGAGTGAAATTTTTTGGAATTAATGGCCCATCGAAATCTTTTTCTACGAAGCCTAGTTTTTAAGTGACTTGTTAAATATCAAATCACAAATAGTTCGTTACAGTACTATTCCATCTTAAACTAAGAGAAAACTGAAGTTTGTTGTTTGATGATTAGTATGAAAGTGGCGATGAGCGTTTCAATTTGAAATAATATATTTCCTTAGATTAATTTCCGTCATTTCACAACGCTACAGTACTCAACTTAAATGACAATTCAACAAAGTCATTTAATGTGTATTGAAGCCACTCTGTTTACATATGGTTCAATAAAAATAAAATTCAATGATTCCAACAAAAAATCAGCATTTCTGACAACACTTGCCGGGACGGTGATGGTAGTGGCTGAAAAACACAACAGGGAACAAAGCGAGAATGAAGAAGAAAAATAAGAAGCCAGTTGGCACATCTCATCTCAGCTACTGACAAGCAAGATGACAAGACACAAGAGGAATGTTGTATACAACGATGAATCGTATACAAGTTATAGCAATAGAGTAATTCTCGCTGAGACCGGACCACTATTTGCATGAGGTTCTTAAAATTGCCTCAATTTACATTCATTCGGAAGCTTTCGGCGAGTATATTGGGGATCCGAGTTAAATTCTTCAGGAAGATAGATCCCTCGTTAGTTATACACGAAATCATTTTGATGGACCCCTCGTTTTTTGTCCATTCTTGGCTCACCAAAACTGTCATAACTCTAACATTTCTCAACCGATCATAGAGATCAGCATATCGTTGGAAAGAAGAAGAGTGTATCCTCAATTTTCAATAATAAAAATAGAGGCAGCCATATTAAATTTGGCCGTCATCTTGGATTTCTTTTTTAAAACTATTTTTCCGCCTTGTTGGCAATCACCGATTTTAAATATTAATACATCGATGAAAAGCTTAGCTTATATTGCGCATTGTGTCTGAAAATCTCAGGTGTATGTTTTTTCTATAAAAACTTATATACGATTTACAAAATTATTTTTTGAAGGCACATCTGACCAACGCACATTATTTTTAAGGTTAACTAGCTGACCCGGCGAACTTTGTCTCGCCCAAAACGGATCAATTTGCTGATATATTTTTTACGTACACAATTTATCTGAAAAACAAACCGGTTTTTCAAAATAATTTTTCCTTTTTTTTTGACATTATTTTATCATGACACTTTTCGAATAATTAAGTAGCCAAAATTAACAAAAATCGATCCTTCCGTTATCTGATGATAATGTCAACTTAGATGACATGATTTGAAATTATCATACAAAATGCACGACAAACCATTTCATCGGAGAGATTTTTTTTCGATTGTCATTTTTTTTCAAAAAGAAAGGGATATAAATTAGCAAAAATTGAGCTGTCTATTCTTGAGTTATGCGCGGTCGTACAAATGCCAACTTTGTTTTATATATATAAGAAGCATAGGCGTAACTAGAGTCTCGGTCTAGGGGGGGCCATGGCACCACCTGGTGGAATGTAATTTTCAAAGGCGATTTAAAGCACTGTGCGCATGGATTGCAATAGAAATTGTTTGACTAAGTTTATCGCTCATTAGTCCTAGAACTAACATAAAAAAATCGCGAATAATACAATTGATTTCCAATGATGCTGTGATTGCTTTAAAACGCTGTGTCTGTGTCAACTTGTCTTCTCCATGTTACTAAATGTGGATAAGTGTGTAATCTAAGATTCAAGAATCTTCTTCGAATTATCTATAAATGAAATTCGATATGAGTATATTTCTGAAAGTTTTCAAGCATTTCCATGATTACTTAATGCATAAAGATCTCAGAATTTTGAAACTTGAAATTTTGAAACTCTTTAGATTTGGAATAAATTCCACGAAATTTTGTCATAATCAATAAGTATTCATGCAATTCCAAAATGTATGCTATGTGCTGAAATAGTTAAGTACCGATGAACACAAATTTGGAATCCTTAAGTGTTTTTATGAGTCATAAATTCCATGAGTCATAAAATTATGAGTCATAAATCAAATTCCAGAATAACATAGGGTTTTTGTAGTTACTGACGTTAGGAAGAGGCTTTATTATGGTTTTCTGAATAGGTGAGAGATTTCTCTGCAAAAATCAAAGAGACTTGAGAAGCAACCAAATCGATCTGAATTGTGCTGCAAAAGAAATGTTTTCTGATACGAACTGGTTTCTAAATATATTTTTTTATCCTAAAAAAAACAAATTCTAACTAAAGCAGGCACAAAAGAGTTTTCCGATGATCCTTATGAAATCGCCAAAAAAGGAACAAGATCTTTTGAGGATTATAAAAATATTTCTTTAATGCAATTTCTGTTGTGAGTGCGAAGGTTGCCTAAGTTTTGTCCTAATACTTTCAATGGAATGCGTTGTTGATTTTCTTTCATTGTAACAAAGATTCTTAAGTTTTATAATTTTATATCTTTCAGTTAGAATTATATTACAGTTAATCAGAAAGTCGAGCACATCTGTATATGGAGCCCCATATACAGATGTGCTCGACTTGCGGTTAGCGGCAGTATATAGCGAGAGCAAAAAGCTCCATAGGAATTTGATCAACTGTTTTGCAGCATACCTTGCGATTAACTCGAAGATTTTCGAAAGAATGGTCGTTCGAAATTTTATTGACCGGTGATTTGTGTACATGTGCTCATTTTGATGTAGTTGCTTCAGTCTTTTTTGAAGCGGATGGTAGTTTAATAGAACAGAAATATTTATATCTTAATACAATTATGTTTTTATGTTTCTGCGACCAGGATACTAGTCAAACAAATGCAGAACAAATTTATTATTTTAAGCTAGCAACTGAATTAGAAGCTTAAAAGCTTAAAAATCGAGAAAATAATCCCGGGGGTCCAACTTAAATATTTCGATGCTTTGCTGAACAAATGGTCATAGATGTGATAACGCAACAAAAATATGTTTATAGAATTCATAATCAAAATTAAGAAATATGTAAGAAATATCTAAATGAAATAAAACTGACTTTGGAATTACTTTTGTAATTTTCTGGAGGGGTCCAGGCCCCCCTCGGCCCCCTTATTTACGCCAATGATAAGAAGAAGATATGATACTACGACGTCAGTTCTTTGATTTCATACACTATTCTAAGCCAAATATGTTTAAAAAATGAAAAGCATATCTACAACAGTGTTTTATTGGGAGGGGTCAAAAGTTTTGAGCATAACGGAGCCGTATTCAAGTTATTGTATTAAATAATTCAATAATTTTAGTGTTGGTAAGTCGTACATAACTTTTGATAGAAAAACATACACCTGAGATTTTAAGACACAATGCATAATATAAGCTAAGCTTTTCATCGATTTATTAATATTCGAAATCGGTGGTTGCGAACCTGTCGAAAAATAGTGTTTAAAAAGAAATCCAAGATGGCAGCCTAGCGAGATGGATCAACTAGGTCCGAGCTCGATATGACAGACAAAGAAAAAAAAAAGATGGCGGCCAAATTCAATATGGCTGCTTCTATTTTTATTATTGCAAATTGAGGATACACTCTTCCTCTTTCCAACGATATGCTGATCTCTAAGATCGGTTGAGAAATGTTGGAGTTATGACAGTTTTGGTGAGTCAAGAATTGACAAAAATCGAGGGGTCCATAAACGTGATTTCGTGTATAACTATCGAGGGGTCTATCTTTCTGAAGAATTTAACTCGGATCCTTAATATACTCGCCAAAAGCTTTCGAATGAAAATTCATTCATTCATTTATTTAGTTAACATCTAAACAGATAACACTGAATCAACAATTTGACGCCACAATACACGGTTCGAGGCCGCATCTCTCCATCCTCGGATACGCCCCACGCTCGCCAAGTCGTTCTGCATCTGGTCTGCCCATCTCGCTCGCTGCGCTCCACGCCGTCTCGTACCTGCCGGAATGAAAGCGAACACCATCTTTGCAGGGTTGCTGTCCGGCATTCTTGCAACATGTCCTGCCCATCGTACCCTTCCGGCTTTAGCTACCTTCTGGATACTGGGTTCGCCGTAGAGTTGGGCGAGCTCATGGTTCATTCTTCGCCGCCACACACCGTCTTCTTGCACACCGCCAAAGATGGTCCTAAGCACCCGTCTCTCGAATACTCCGAGTGCTTGCAAGTCCTCCTCGAGCATTGTCCATGTTTCATGTCCGTAGAGGACTACCGGTCTTATTAACGTCTTGTACATGACACATTTGGTGCGGTGGCGAATCTTTTCGACCGCAGTTTCTTCTGGAGCCCGTAGTAGGCCCGACTTCCACAGATGATGCGCCTTCGTATTTCACGACTAACGTTGTTGTCAGCCGTTAGCAAGGATCCGAGGTAGACGAATTCCTCGACCACCCTCGAAGGTATCCCCGTCTATCGTAACACTGCTTCCCAGGCGGGCCCCTGTCGCGCTCGGTTCCGCCCACAAGCATGTACTTTGTCTTTGACGCATTCACCACCAGTCCAACTTTTGTTGCTTCACGTTTCAGGCGGGTGTACAGTTCTGCCACCTTTGCAAATGTTCGGCCGACAATGTCCATGTCATCCGCGAAGCAAATAAATTGACTGGATCTGTTGAAAATCGTACCCCGGCTGTTACACCCGGCTCTCCGCATGACACCTTCTAGCGCAATGTTGAACAACAGGCACGAAAGTCCGTCACCTTGTCTTAGTCCCCGGCGCGATTCGAACGAACTGGAGTGTTCGCCCGAAATCTTCACACAGTTTTGCACACCATCCACCGTTGCTTTGATCAGTCTGGTAAGCTTCCCAGGAAGCTGTTCTCGTCCATAATTTGCCATAGCTCTACGCGGTCGATACTATGCCGCCTTGAAATCAACGAACAGATGGTGCGTTGGGACCTGGTATTCACGGCATTTTGAAGGATTTGCCGTACAGTAAAGATCTGGTCCGTTGTCGAGCGGCCGTCAACGAAGCCGGCTTGATAACTTCCCACGAACTCGTTCACTAATGGTGACAGACGACGGAAGATGATCTGGGATATCACTTTGTAGGCGGCATTAAGGATGGTGATCGCTCGAAAGTTCTCACACTCCAGTTTGTCGCCTTTCTTGTAGATGGGGCATATAACCCTTCCTTCCACTCCTCCGGTAGCTGTTCGGTTTCCCAGATTCTGACTATCAGTTTGTGCAGGCAAGTGGCCAGCTTTTCCGGGCCCATCTTGATGAGCTCAGCTCCGATACCATCCTTACCAGCTGCTTTATTGGTCTTTAGCTGTTGAATGGCATCCTTAACTTCCCTCAAGGTGGGGGCTGGTTGGCTTCCATCGTCCGCTGAACTGACGTAGTCATCTCCTCCGCTGCCTTGACTTTCACTGCCTGTACTCTCAGCGCCATTCAGATGTTCCTCGTAGTGCTGCTTCCACCTTTCGATCACCACACGTTCGTCCGTCAAGATGCTCCCATCCTTATCCCGGCACATTTCGGCTCGCGGCACGAAGCCTTTGCGGGATGCGTTGAGCTTCTGATAGAACTTGCGTGTATCTTGAGAACGGCACAGCTGTTCCATCTCCTCGCACTCTGCTTCTTCCAGGCGGCGTTTCTTCTCCTGAAAAAGGCGGGTCTGCTGTCTCCGCTTCCGTTTATAACGTTCCACGTTCTGCCGGGTACCTTGCTGCAGCGCGACCGCCCGCGCTGCGTCCTTCTCCTCCAGAATCTGTCTGCACTCTTCGTCGAACCAATCGTTCCGTCGACTTCGACCCATATATCCGACGTTGTTCTCCGCTGCGTCGTTAATGGCTGCTTTGACTGTATTCCAGCAGTCCTCAAGAGGGGCCCCATCGAGCTCACCCTCTTCCGGCAACGCTGCCTCGAGATGCTGCGCGTATGCAGTGGCGACATCAGGTTGCTTCAGTCGCTCTAGGTCGTACCGCGGCGGTCGTCGGTACCGAACATTGTTGATGACGGATAGTTTTGGGCGCAGTTTAACCATCACCAGATAGTGGTCAGAGTCGATGTTAGCGCCACGATATGTCCTGACGTCGATAATGTCGGAGAAGTGCCGTCCATCAATCAGAACGTGGTCGATTTGTGATTCTGTCTGCAGTGGTGATCTCCAGGTGTACCGATACGGGAGGCTGTGTTGGAAGTAGGTGCTGCGAATGGCCATATTCTTGGAGGCGGCGAAATCAATTAGTCGTAGGCCGTTTTCGTTCGTCAGCCGGTGAGCGCTGAACTTTCCAATAGTCGGTCTAAACTCCTCCTCTTGGCCAACCTGAGCGTTCAAATCTCCTATGATGATTTTGACGTCGTGGCTTGGGCAGCTGTCGTACTCACGTTCCAGCTGCGCGTAGAATGCGTGCTTATCATCATCAGTGTTTCCGGAGTGTGGACTATGGACGTTGATTATGCTTGAAGAACCGGCTGCACATTCTTTCATTGATCGGCCACCACCCGATCACGCGCCTTTGCATATCGCCCATCACTATGAAAGCTGTTCCCAGCTCGTGTGTGTTGCCGCAGCTCTGATACATGGTATGATAACCTCTAAACGTTCGCACCATTGATCCCTTCCAACAAACCTCCTGCAGCGCTACGATGCCGAATCCAAGGTCCTTGAGCACATCGGCGAGTATGCGTACGCTCCCGATGAAGTTGAGAGATTTGCAGTTCCGCGAACCGAGTTTCCAATCGCTAGTCCCTTTTCGTCGCAGTGGTCTTCGCCGATGGTTCCGGTCCGTACTCTCTTGTTGATTGTTCGTTGCTTAAGATTTTTAAAGGCTGGCTTGCAGGGCCTGACACCAAACCCCTAAATTTCCGGAGGACCATTCCTCCTTATTTCCGGTGGACCATGGTGCACAGTTTCCCTCGCTGGCACTCGGACGATGATCAGCCGCCCCTAACATGGAGAACAGACGCTGTTGTGAGCCGATCCTGACATGGAGAACAGACGCTCAATAAGATTTGCACCTCCGGAGAGGAGCACCCCCCCCCCCCCCCTTCCCTGTCAGCATACGACCATAGTTCCCGATCTTCCCTAAGGTTGCTCGTATCCCGGCCAGCACCGCGGGGAGGTAGGGATAGGAGTTGCTGGGTAAGAGGCTAAGGACCGCGAGATGGGGTCTATTTTATTCCTTCAGGTACGCGAAGTACCAATGGTACGCTTTACCCAGCATTTGCCGTGCCTTCGAATGAAAATACATTTAGGAATTTTTAAGAATCTCATGCAAATAGTGGCCCAGTCTCAACGAGAGAGAGCTTTCGTGGGAAACCTTTGCGTATTGTTTGCAAACCTGCTGGAGATATGTAAATGTGTGCAATCTCTTATAGGCAATTGGAAGATATGGAATGTGAGAATATAGCATAACAAAATTGTAATTAGATATAGCCATCGATAGAGTAGAGAGACTATAGTATTAAGGATGTGACGATTTGTGACTCAATAAAAGAAATCTTATAACCAGAGAATAATGCGAGTATTATTTTTTAAAGAAATATTCTCAATAAAGGTTATTGGCCCAGTAGCATCCAGTGGTTAACTGGCAGAGAAGGTACCCAGTGTGGTAAACTGGTAGCACCCTTCCCAGTGATTAGGGGCGGTACACTAATTACGTAAGCAAAATTTTCTGGGCTTTTCAATACCCCTTCTCCGTAAGATTTTTTCCATATAAATATTTTTTATTTATGTGGAGCGTAAGAAAATGGCCGAGCATTTCATATTCAGCCACTGTATGCCAGTGCATAAGAACCGTGCAGAATAGGTACGTTTGCGTACGTTTTGACAGTTTTCCCATGGAAAAATATACTGTCAAAAAACAAATATTGTAAAAATATATAGTATGATATATAGTGAATGTGGAAGTATACTTGTATTACATAATAAAAATAATAGCAAAATATAAAAAGCGACAGTTTTGATGTAACTTTTTATGTTTGTTTGCTCAACATTTTGGGCGACTCTAGCATTTATTTATTTATCATCAGACTAAGGCCGGAGTGGCCTGTGCTGCACATAAAGACTTCTCCATTCAGCTCGGTTCATGGCCGCCCTTAGCCAACCACGCAGTCTGCGGAGGGTCCGTAAGTCTGATCGATCCACCTTTGCCCGCTGTGCACCTCGCCTTCTTGTTCCTGTCGGATCGTTGTCGAGAACCATTTCACCGGATTACTGTCCGACATTCTGGCCACATGTGCCCGGCCCACTGCAGTATTCCGATTTTCGCGGTGTGAACGATGGATGGTTCTCCCAACAGCTGATGCAACTCGTGGTTCATTCGCCTCCTCCACGTACCGTCCGCCATATGCACCCCACCATAGATGGTACGCAACACTTTCCATTCAAAAACTCTCAGTGCGTTTTGGTCCTCCACGAGCATCGTCCAGGTCTCGTGTCCGTAGAGAACTACCGGTCTTATAACGAATTCTTCAACCACCTCGATTTCGTCACCACCGATAGAAACTCGTGGGGGGTGGCTCACATTGACCTCTCTTGAGCCTCTTCCTATCATGTACTTCATCTTCGACGTGTTGATGACTAGTCCAATCCGTTTAGCTTCGCTTTTCAGTCTGATGTAGGCTTCCTCCATCCTCTCAAAGTTACGTGCCATGATATCAATGTCGTCGGCGAAACCAAATAACTGGACGGACTTTGTGAAAATCGTACCACTCGTGTCAATCCCTGCCCTTCGTATTACTCCTTCCAAAGCGATGTTGAATAGCAGACACGAAGGACCATCACCTTGCCGTAACCCTCTACGCGTTTCGAAGGGACTCGAGAATGCCCCTGAAACTCGAACTACGCACATCACCCGATCCATCGTCGCCTTGATCAACCGTATCAGTTTATCCGGAAATCCGTTTTCGTGCATTAGCTGCCATAGCTGGTCCTGATCGATTGTATCATATGCGGCTTTGAAGTCGATAAATAGATGATGTGTGGGCACGTTGTATTCGCGGCATTTCTGCAATACCTGACGTATGGCGAACACCTGGTCTGTGGTAGAGCGTTCACCCATAAATCCCGCCTGGTACTGCCCCACGAACTCTCTTGCAATTGGTGTTAGTCGACGGCATAAAATTTGGGAGAGTACCTTGTAGGCGGCGTTCAGCAATGTGATTGCGCGGTAGTTGCTACAATCCAACTTATCGCCTTTTTGTAGATGGGACACACGACACCTTCCATCCACTCCTGCGGCAGAACCTCATCCTCCCAAACCTTGGTAATCACCCAGTGCAGCGCTCTAGCCAGTGCTTCACCACCGTATTTAAACAGCTCTCCTGGTAGTTGGTCAACTCCAGGGCTTTGTTGTTTTTCAGCCAGCCGATCTCCTCCTGGATTTCCTGGAGATTCGGAGCTGGAAGTCGCATGTCCTGCGCGCGTGCTCCTAGGTTCATTACCATACCGCCACCGTTGTCTGCCATATCGCCATTCAGGTGCTCTTCGTAGTGCAGCCGCCACCTTTGGATCACCTCACGCTCGTTTGTAAGAAGGTTCCTGTTTATGTCCTTACACATATCGGGCTGTGGCACGTGGCCCTTACGTGAACGGTTCAACTTCTCATAGAGCTTTCGTGCGTTATTAGCGCGGTACAGTTCCTCCGTCTCTTCACGGTCTCGATCTTCCTGCTGGCGCATTTTCCTCCGGAAATCGAGTTTTGTCTGTCTGTTTTGTCGAGTTTTGCTGCGGTGTTGCAGCAATCTCGCCCATGCTGCATTCTTCTCCTCAACTAACTGCTCACATTCGCCGTCATACCAGTCGTTTCTCTGATCCGGAGCCACCGTGCCTAGTGCAGCGGTTGCAGTGCTTCCAATGGCGGATCGAATATTTCTCCAGCCATCTTCAAGAGACACTGCGCCTAGCTGCTCTTCCGTTGGGATTGTCACTTCCAGCTGTTGCGCGTAGTCTTGGGCTAGTCTATTGTCTTGTAGCCGCCCAATGTTTAGGCGCGGCGGACGACTCCGATGCGTGTTGTACTCCGTCGAGAGTTTTGAGCGCAGACATACTGCTACGAGGTTGTGGTCGGATTCAATATTCGTACTGCGGTAAGTGCGGACGTTCGTGATGTCGGAGAAGAATTTGCCGTCGATTATAACGTGGTCGATTTGTTTTCCGTTACTTGATAAGGTGATTTCCATGTGGCCTTGTGGATATTCTTACGGGGAAGAAAGTGCCGGACTACCATTCCGCGGGAGGCTGCAAAGTTTATGCATCGTTGGCCGTTGTCGTTCGATACGGTATGTAGACTATCCGGTCCGATGACCGGTCTATACATTTCCTCCCTTCCTACCTGAGCGTTCATGTCACCGATGACGATTTTGACGTCCCGCAGTGGGCATCCATCGTATATCTGCTCCAGCTGTGCATAGAACGCTTCTTTCTCGTCGTCGGGTCTCCCATCGTGTGGGCAGTGCACGTCGATGATGCTATAGTTTAAAGAAACGGCCTTTTATCCTCAGCTTTCACATCCTTGCGTTGATTGGCTGCCACCCAATCACGCGTTGGCGCATCTTTCCCAGCACTATGAAGCCGGTTCCCAACTCGTTGGTGGTGCCACAGCTTTGGTAGAAGGTAGCCGCTCGATGCCCGCTTTTCCACACTTTCTGTCCTGTCCAGCAGATTTCCTGCAGCGCTACGACATCGAAGTTGCGGGATGTAATTCATCGTAGATTATCCTGTCGCAACCTGCGAAGCCTAGCGACTTGAAGTTCCATGTTCCAAGCTTCCAATCGTGATCCTTTATTCGTCGCCTAGGTCTTTGCCGATTGTATCGAGTCGTATTATCTTCTATGTCGTTCGTAATTGTTGTTTTTGAAGGCGGATTATTGGGCTGGCGCAAAACTCCTGTCTCGTCGGAGGGCCGTCGTGTCAGGGCTGTTTAGCGTCCCACCTAACACCAGGACTTGGGCTTGTGCGCTTTGAGCGGCACACGGTCGCTTTGGCGGAGCCTACTTGCGGATACATGCAGCTTTTTATAGAGGTTTAACAGGGCCCACTGTCAAACCCCACCACATCCTAGACAGGCGCCACAACTCGCAGATGGCCTGGGGAGGGATCGTCAAGCCCTTGGACATAGTCCCTGCTGCCCCCAAGCGACTCTAGCATACTGTCCGCAAAATTTGCACTGGAACACTCAGTTGAGCAACAAAATAACTTTTCTCAGTAGTTAACATGATATAAAATTGCTTCCATCTTCAAAAATATAACGATTTTAAAAAATATGTTTCACTGGTCAAAACGCCCCAGTAGTGTAGGCAGGACGATATGCCCTTACCAACTGAACACAAGCGCAGCGAGCCTGCAGCAGTTGCTTCCAAATGATATGAAAAATATTGAAATGTAATTCACACCTGCTTAAATGGACTTTTGTTGTTTTTTTTTTTTACATCAAACACATAATCATTTGTAACCTTTTTATTATGTGATAGCTAAAATACTAATGAAGAGCTATGAAACGTCTTTGGTTACGGTGGGGCATATTGGCCAGGCACTTTTGGAAATCAAATTTTTCACGACTTTTCAAAAAAGTTTTATTGCGTGTTCTTTGTGATATTTTTATATGACTGCTCGCAAGCAATGCATTTGCGACTTTTTGACTACCAAATAACACAAAGTTGGCATAAATTGCGTTGAAAAGTAAAAAGTTATTATAGGTATTGCCTTTGGGGGGCATATTATACCGTCTTACCCTACACATTGTGATTATAACGGCAAATTTGTTATCATAGCTTTATCGACGTTAATAAGAGAGCGATACACTTTTTTCCAAAAATAATGATAGCCAAGCATTAAAAACAATATCTTCGTATTACCTTTCGGTAATGTGCCCTTGCATATGACAAAAAGGTTCCCCAAAATAATTACTTCAAACCAAAATCGAGCTTCCATCTCGCTGTTTCTTCTATCCCTTCTCTAAGCCTAAATTGCTACGCATTCTGAAATTCAAACCAACATAGCATTCCTAAGGAGTGTCCGATTTCAAACGTTAACAACTTGCCACATTATTATCACTCACTTCTATAGTCCTACATCCACTGTCTGAAGGAAAACGCTGCTGCTCGAGGGTGCTCAAATTGCAACGCAACCCATCGCGAATAATAGCGGCACCACCTCCACTTGTGATAGTAGGTCCTGCCGCAAATACTTGAGCGTGCAACCGGAAATTATGACAAAATCTTTTCCGTTTGTTCTTTCCAGTTTCGGATTTTTTGTTTGTTTCGAGAGTGGGCACTGCTGCTTTTCTTGTACATTAAAGTTGTACTGAAAAGTAATATGTTCGCAACATCCGTCGGTATTGTTCCTTTGTACTATTTGATTGAATTCGTCGAATTCAAGTGATGTCTGAATGAGCTTTTGTTACATCGGAAAAGTTACATTAGTGAGTTTTTGAATTCAGTTGGTAGCGAGTGATTTATATAATAACGAAACATTGAATTTCTGATCCACAATGGTTAATAAACCACTAGGTGGATAAATCAATGTTTTTTCTCTCACAAGTTCAAGTATCAAGTTTGCTTTATGACATAAGAAGACGGCGGCGCGCAAATTCGTCTGCCTTCGTTTCCTTCATGCTTTTGGACGGTGGACTGACGACACTTTCTTGTCTCGAGTTGATTGTGAAGGGAAAAAGTTTTAGGCGTTATTTAAATATAATGGGTGCAGAATTATTACGGAGGAGTGAATAATGACTCTAAATGATGTTTTTAGAATCAGCTTTTCCCTTTTTTTTTTTTTCTGAATTGCTTTTGTGTATTTGAAAGTTGTAGAATTGGTTTGATTTTGTAATTTGTCAAATTTTTATGGTCCTTGTAATGAGTGTGGTGTGGGGGAACTGAAAAGAACAAAAATAAAAAATCGACTAGCATTTGCTGGTTCCGTCAAAATTGAAAGAAGAATACATCAAAAGATTGTGGTTAACAGTTAACAGAAAAATGGGTCATGAATCATACAGCCGATAAGTTTAGCCAAATTTTCACGATACATATTGATTTTTCTGATTGTTTCAGAAAACCACGTTTTAAAAAAGGAGAAAAATCGTTTGGCCGAAAGCCATTTATCCGAATGGGTCATCCGGCAAAATAGGTCATTTGGCCGAATAGGTCATTTGGCCGAATGGGACATTTGGCGGAATAAGAAATTTGGCCGAGTATGTCATTTGAAAAGTGAGAAATGAGCTGTGAAAAGTGTGACGTCCCACTTCACACTTTTACAGTGATAAGTTAGACGTCTCACTTCTCACTCCTTATTTCTCATTTCTCACTGTGAAAAGTGAGAAGAGCGAAGTGAGGAGTGAGACGTCTAACTACTCACTCCGCATTCTCACTGTGGAAAGTGAGTGGTGAGAAGTGAGGAATGAGGATTGAGAAGTGAGACGTCTCACTTCCCACTCCTCGTTTTTCAAATCTCACTGTAAAAAGTGAGGATGACGAAGTGAGTAGTGAGATGTCTTACTTCTCACTTCGCACTTTTCAATTTTCACAGTTAGATTTGAGAAATGAGGAGTGAGAAGTGAGTAGTGAGACGTTTTCTCTTACTTCTCTTACTTCTCACTGTGAAAAGTTTGTAATGGAAGATACTAAAAAACTAACTTTCTACAGTGAAAAGTATGAGATGAGGAGTCGAGTCAGAAGTTTAACTTCTCAATCCTCATTTCTTACTTATCACTTCTAACTTCTCAATTTTCACTTTTCACAGTGAGATGGCAAATAGCCCTTCCCCAAAAAAAGGACTTTACGAACTTTTCCTACTCGATAGTAAAAGCAGGCAATGACACAACGTAGACGCTGGCTTCACTATTTGCGTAAAATTTTCATAGAAGACGAGTGCAAAGCTGACCAAATACAGACTCAACTCTTTCGAAATGTCCATTCCGATGAACCCTCTAGGGATGATTTTCAATTAAGATTTCAGTCACCAGGCTGGCTTGGCACCGCGTGTCACACATCTGACACTCCGCTATCACTATTCACTTCGCGCGTGCAGCTGCCTCCTGAATTCAATTTCACCCGCTCATACTCACCCGCGCATAAGTTCGGAAGGTTCAGCCACAGCCGGCATGGAGGTGGCAGAAATGCATCAACAATTTTATCATGCCACATTTGCCACCACTCACTAAGCCCGCAGAATCGCAGGGACGTAGACGTGGTGCAGTCGTCAGCATCGTCACCGTAGACATGAGGTCGACGGGTCGAGTAAATATTCATGGCTGCTGGAGGTTTTGTATTTTTCATGGCTTTTGGAGGGTTTATTTTTCTCATCTGGATGAATGCAACAGGATAAAGTTGAAAACTTCTTTTAAACGGTTTCAAATTGTTAATGCCTGAAACTCTTACCGTTGGGATTGATCGTAGCTCAAAAAAACTTTATTCATCAATTTTGTATTCGATTTGACTCCAATGTTTTCCAAATTTCTCACCATATTACGTCACGTAAGTCTCGATTTCGTCCCAAGAATGACAAAACTCTGTTGTTCTCAGCATTGCATTTGCCAGACTATTCCAGAGGGGACTGTAGTCTGACGGAGTTGCTGGAGACTGCAGTTTATTTTCTCATGCATTTATTCATGTGTCAAATCATCATCGCTGTGCAATGCGATCGTGGCCACCAACGTGTGACTGTCAGGTGAAAGAATTTGCATTCTTTTAAATTTTGAGCACGTGTGGGGCATCTTTTCTGGTTGTGATTTTATCTGTGAAACGAAGGATACGTGAGTTGGTAACTATACAAGTGGTGCCCGATGCTGCTCAATGATACTGCATGGGATGAACCACGATGATATTTTTTGTCAGATCATTTAAAATAATTACAATAATGAATGGAGCAAACAATTTAAAAAAAAAAACTAAACAAATTAAGTTCAGTTAAAAAAGATTCTCGATTATCTGAGCAAAGTTTGTTCAATCTTTTTTCTCATATGCAAGACAAATATTTATGCAAAGGTTGGCTCTAAAAGCTTTCTAAACTAATAATGAAAATGCTAATAGAACACTTAGCTGAAAATGTTGAATTAAAGTTGAAAACCATTCAATGTTCCAGTTGAAATATAGAGCCGTTGAAGAAAAAGAAGAATATATTTAATCAATCCTGAACCAGAGTGCTGTGGCGGGAACATCTTCAACAAAACTCATTAAAATCCAGCAATGAATTATCTGTTCTTGCCTTTGTACAATTGGTGCATTAGAAAGTTTACAACCGATTCCCCAAGAACCGTAACCATCCTTCGAACAGGATTCCAAAGTCTCATCCCACTGCTTGAGATTGCTGTTGCCATCATTGGAAAATATGACATCATCTTATCCCATCCCATAGCTCATTTTCTATCACGTGCAAGGGCAGGTAAGTTCCAAATAATTATGATCGTTCGGGGATTGGAGCTGTCCCATAATATTATCGCATCTTCAAAACAAACACGGCACCATTGCATTGCCTTGGCCCACAGCAGTGTTTCATGCTGGCTTGATCCAGTGGGACTTGGCACGCGCCTGCCATGTCGACGGTCGTTGCTTTATGAGATGGTGCTGACTAGGTCGGGGCACTAAATTACGATGGAAGACGCAGTGACTGTCATCGTCTTGTGTCTTGGTACATGATGGCTCTGGTGATGATGCGCAGGAACCTTGTTATGTGAAAATCCCCAATGGTATTGAGAGCTTCTTTTTTCCAATGTTTGAGAACACTTGCTGGTTGATGTTTTTTCGATAATTTTAGGTGAAGGTTCGAAATCGTTTAGAAGAAATCAAAAACAAATTTTAGTTCTATACTAGGCAAAAAAAAACTTATGTATGTGCATCTAAATATTTTTCTGAACTGCTCATACTATCTGCATATGTAGAGATCTTTTTTAAAAAGCAAGTTGCTCTACTAACTGTTTCAAATTCTTTCTCAGAACTACCTTCTGGATAATCATCCCTAAATGCTTAAATCGTTTGTTTTGTTTTTGCAATGCGTTACCTTCTCACGTAAAATACGTAGGTATCAATTGTGGTAGAGAAGACCACCATACAAAAGATGTAAACGTAAATAAATTAATTTGGTATCACGACATAGCATCCGCCATTCCAGTTATTTACGATACTCGGAGGAATTGAACTGGAAATGTGATTATATTATATGGTTATGGCAGCGTTGAAAGAAGATGATGCTCTCAGCAGTTGTGGTGACATTCAGCGGAACCTGGATTTGGTTGGTAGATGGATCCGATGAGGTTGATGTGAGTATTTTTGGTGGAAGACAACGCAAAACAAAAGTGGGCAAATGCATTGTAGAGCTGGAAATTTTGTGCAATACATATTCCAATCATATTCATTACCACTTCGTTTTGCAGAGATGTTATGGAGTTTGCTGGATTATCAGAGATGCTTTTAGATTTATTTTAATCATTTTTATGGAGTAATAGTATTGAAAGACTATTCGTCACACATTTTAATCTAAAATATATTTGCCTTGAGTTTTATCTTCTACATTGCTGATGCAAATTTGAACTGGACTTAGATTAGAATTATCATTAGTTTTTGGATTCATCTCTCTTATAAAAAAAACTGGAATCGTGACTTATTTGAATAAAATTTGGATAGAACTGTTAGGATTTTCATGGCAACTTTATAG